>NC_057794.1:174099518-174161938 GCF_018294505.1 Triticum aestivum | reverse complement strand
GGAGGGCGTCACAAGGATATCACACTCTTGCTTAGCCCGTTGTCTGCTTTGTGATAACCGTTCGCTAATAAATACCTTGTACGTTCAAGGTTCAACTGGTCTATGGAGCGGTATGTATTCGGTTTATGTGAACCATGAACTTGTACTGATTGAATGAGGTTATATTGCCACTTTGCATAATCTGGGAGCAAGTACAGGTGAAGTTTTGTAGCATTTTTTTCTTGTACTAGTTGTTAAACTTGCAAAGATTGGATTTTTAATTGTATTGTTGCCATTTCACACCATCTCACTTTATTATAGCAAACCCCGTCTACCAAACAAATTTTTATGGAAGAGGATTGGAAATTTGGGGACGTGAGGGGAATTGACAGGATTGGGTGGAAGGAGGGGATTCATCAAATCCTCTCGAATCCCAGCCTCCCAAAACCTCTCAAATCCCCTTGTATCAAATGAGGCCTAAGGGGGAATTGGCTGAAACTGGAGTAACACATGTTAATTGTCTATATTACTATCTTTATAGTGAGGAGTAATATATGTGTGGTGTCATGCAACATTTTACTTATTAGGTTATAGACTTGTCTTGTCTTGATATGTGTGATGTTACTCATACTATGAGTAACTACTCCCTCCGTCCGGTGAAGAGTGTGCATCTAGCTTCAAAATTTGTCCACAAGAGAGTGTACTTCTATCTTTCCAATGTAATTTAAAGTAGAAAAAAATACTTCTCTCTCATCACACAATAATCAAGACCAATAGCAATCTACACATGGTCTTTTTAATTTATACATGCACTTAGCTCATTGGGGGTTGGGAAATTAAAGAGGAGAGAGATGGTGGCTTGCACCTTTTCAATGCATCTTTTACTCAACTTCATAATTTGTCCTAAAAATTTTAGATGTACACTCTTCACCAGACGGAGGGAGTAGCTATGTTACCACATGACTCTTTTTCTTCATTAATTACCTGTCACATCATTTGCTTTGTCTATTATCACCTATATTACTCTCACTATGGGTAGTCTAAGGGATGAGACATGAAAAGTGGACTATTAGTGCCAGTCCCACGTTTGGTGTAGGGTGGAAATTAGTCCTGGAAATTTGACAAAAAATATATTCCTTTGTTTGGTTCAGGGGTGTAGGAATGGGAGTTGTTCATGACACACTTGAGTATATGCGAAGCTGAACAGGCCTTTTGTCAAGGTTTGCAATGCAATACCTGATAAAATTAAATGATGTGCAATACATAAAGCCAAGAAATCCAAAAACTGTGCAGACTAATTAAGAAAAACAATGTACGTCATCCCTACACGTGCTGATGAATATTCTTTTCTCACAACATTAGCATGAACCAAACATTCAACATATTTCTACTACACTTTATTGGAGAAGACAATACAAATGAATTGGCAAGTATCAAATATTGTTATTGATGAGTTTATTAAAAGCAAGCGAGTAGTCCCGAGCTAAACAATTAAACTACCAATCTAGAACTATAAATCTGGATATTCACTTATTTTTTGGCCGCCTCGTGCTCCTGACGAACAAACACCACTTTGTAATAATCACGCAATTGGATAAAAAGTTTGGTCTTTCCAGCATCACCACCAATGACACGAACAACCATGACAACCTCTTCCATATTGAGACCTTTGAGATTTTGGAGAATATGAAGTAACTTGGTTCTGTTGGCTGATGTTTGCTCATGAAATTTCACTTCATGCATAAATGCCCTTTGTAAACCATTCATGGTTTTAGCATTCTCCTGCTCTGCTTCAAGAACTTTGCAATTGTATTTGTGGCACCCCGGCTCAAAGCTACCAGTTTACCTTGCATTGCCAGCCCAAAGATCAAGTCTTCTGGCAATGCACCAGAACTTGGTACACAAAACGACCGCTTTATTGATATCTAACGGATGCATAAGTTCGACGGGTACATGATGAAACGAGGCCAAGCGGCACACACAGTGTGGCTGAACTTATGTGCATTATTTAGTAGACAGAACAGGGGCCTCGGTGAAACTTCTATGCGGCAGTGGAACGACAATGAAGCGAAACTCCATCTCACAGGGACACTGCTGGGACACGGCCTAGATCGTGACGAACGGTACAATTTCAACTCCTGGTACAGCTTCTCCAGAAACCGGCATGACACGCCAGGTGAGTACTTTGAATGTACACGCAAGCTCACAACAAGCAAAGCAAATATGGCAAACAATAGCAAGACATTTATCAAGTTGTAAATGCATGAACAAGATGAGATACATGAAGTGCTCGTGGTGCAAAACTCGCGGTCCCTCGGACCTATTGGAGATATGCCCTAGAGGCAATCATGTATGATGATATTTTCTATGTGTTTATAAATAAAGATAGTCCTTGGACGTTATCTATGATGTGTATCAGCAAGTACGTGACTTGTTTGTGGGACTATACTGATGCGGAGCACCCTACGGACATCACCATGTCAAGAGCCCATTCGGCAAGTGACACGTGCGACATCTACTTCACTCACACAAAGGTGAATCATCTCCTTTACACGTGCTCACTTGATCCCTTCGAGGATGGTATACTACTTGACACTTCTCCCGTGTGCATGCATATGTATTGTCGGAGCTTCACGGATGTCGAGGAGGAGTGCAAGCGCCAAGGAACGACTACACCGTCCGCGAGGGAAGCGTGGAAGAGAAGACGGAAGAAATGAGAAGAAGACGGAGCGGCTGCTAGAACCAGGACGGACGTCCAGGCCGCCGTCCGGATCATCCGGGCTCAGCCGGATCATCCGGATGCCCTCCTGGATCATCCGGGTAAATCCCCAACCTCGACGACCGAAGCTTGCAGAATCTCCTCGATGAATCCGGGTCATCCGGACGAGGTCCCTGATCATTCGGACGATGCCCGGATCATCCGGACCCCCATACGGATCATCCGGCCTTTGCCAGCGCGCATGACTCGGGCCGAGGCCCATGTACCCATTTCGCCCCCTCACTTACCCCTTAGTGGCTTAGACTATAAATAGACCTCCTCCTCCTCCCCATTTTTAGGGTTAGCAATGTGATAGCTCATTTTGGAGATAGATCTTTGCTCATCCACTTGATACTTTCTCCTCCGAAGACCGCGGCCTCTACAGAGAAGATACCCCAAGTGGATTCAAGACCCCTCATGGAAAGACCCCTCAAGACCTCCTCACGGAGAAGAACTACCGCCTCTTGTATCATCCTTTGTTGCATTTGGATCTTGTATCAATCTTTATGTTCATGGATCTAGCACATGTGTGATTATTCTCGTTGATTTGAGTGTCTTTATCTTGTGTTTTCCCCTCGTGTTCTTTGCGTTCTTCATAGGATCCCCTCCATTTCGTGAAAGATCGGCCCTAGGGTTTCCACCCTACATCATCTTTGATGCGGAGCATCCCAAGGTCATCCCCATGGACCCAACTACATCTCCTACGACACCACTTGGACCCATGACACGAGCATGTGCAAGAGCTCTCGAAACTGAGGTGACATCTCTCCTCTCACAGTTCCACTTTGATGGACATGAGACATGGCTACTACCTCATACGGACACAATGTGTGTACTCAGGTATCATGGAGAAGCTAAGGAGCAAGGAGAAGAAGAAAGAGGAAGATAGACGTGAAGACGGAGAAGAAGGAGAGCTGCAGGAACAGTCTCAGCCACCGGACGACCGGCCGGGACCGGACGTCCGGAGCCTGCAGCAAAGTCGAGCCCCAGCGAGGGAACGTCCGGTCCAGACTAGACGACCGGTGCCCTGGCACCCGAGCCAAATGAGCGAACATCCGGCCCGGACCGGACGACCAGCGCGACCGCACCCGAGCCCATATCAGCGGAAGTCTGAAGAGACCGGACGTCCGGCACCCCCATCACAGAACGGATCCATCGGATGTCCGGAAGCCACTGGACGACCGGTCGCTCATGAGACACCGGACAACCGGTACCCAACGGACGTCCGGTACCTGGTTGTGTCCAGTGTCGGGGCCGAAGCCCTTGTACCCCTCCTTTCGTCCCCCATTTGCACTAAGACTATAAATAGACCTCCTGTTCATCCTAGCTAGGGTTAGCAAAGGTTTAGCTCATATTTCGTGTGAGATCTTTACTCATCCACTTGGTTACCTTCTCCTCGGAGATTGCGCCTCCTACGGAGAAGATCCCCCAAGCGGATTCAAGACCCCTTTACGAGAAGAACCTCAAGACCTCCTTTCGGAGAAGACCGGCTACCTTTGTATCGTCCCTAGTTGATCGTGGATCTTGTATCTTCCTTTGTGTTCATGGATCTAGCGCATGTGTAATCATACTTGTTGGTTTGAGTGTTCTCTTTGTGTTTTCCATGTGTTTTTCCTCGTTTCCCTCCTCGTGTTCTTCGTGTTCATCGTGGGATCCGCTCCTTTCATGAAAGATCGACCGGTTAGGGTTCCTACCCTACATCATCTTGGTATCAAAGCCTCGTTGATCATGATTTCGAAGCCTCCCCGTTGTGTTGCTAGCCTAGTTTTTGTTGATTTTGTCCCAAATTTGAAAATTCCCCACAAAAATAGCCCCGGATTTTTTTTTGTGATTTGTTGGTGTGTTGAAATTTTGTTGGATTTGATCCGTGGGTTTGCTTTGTTTTGAGTGGATCTAGCTTTTCCCCCCTTTCCCCACCCTTTCCATCCACAAAATCGCCCGGATTCGATGATTTTCACCTCATCCACCTCGTACACGTGCAGTTCATCCCATGCCCGAATAGTGCCCAGGCACCGGACGTCCGCTCGCCACCGGACATCCGACGACCAGACGACCGCTCACCACCGGTCGTCCAGAGTTACCTGACGAAACTAAATTTTCTTCAGTTTTGGTCACCACCACCGCCCCACGTTTCCGCATACGCACTCCTACCACCTTTACACTATCACCACTTCCGCATACCACCACCAGTGCTTACCCGTTTCATACTTCGACACGTGTTGCCACTTCGAGCTTTGAGAATTTGAGTTGCGGTTCCGTATCCTTTTGTGTTTCGGCTATCTAGGTACGGTTCGACATCAACATCACCGCCGGTCACCTTCGCCACGGACGCGTCATCAACAACGACCACCTCGAAGTATTCGTTCCACCATTTTGACACCATACTGTAAGCAAGAATGGTAACCTCGTCTTGGTATCGTGATACATCATTCTTGCCATTACATTGATAGCCATCATAGTGTTACTCCTTTGCATTGCTTACCCATCGAGACTAGCCATTGAGTATTGCTGGCAACGAGACTTGTGCACATTAGTGATCATACTTCCCATAGCATACATACATCATTGTTGCATATCTTGGTATCATCTCTTGTGTCACAAGGTTGTCATCGCATACACACTTGCTATCTTGGTTCGTCAAGCATTGCATGAGAAAAGAGCTCAAACATCAAAGAGCCAAACAAGCTTTTAAGCAAAAGCAAAAGATAAGCAAAGAGCTTTTAAGCAAGCACCATAGCATCATACAACATTAAGATTGTCATATTAGATCATCTTGGATCATATCATAGAAACACCTTGCATAGATGACATGCTTGATGAATTGAGTGGCTCTACAATATTCTCCAAAGTTGATTTGCATAGTGGATACCATCAAATTCGTATGAAATTGGGAGATGAATGGAAAACAACATTTAAAACTAAGTTAGTCATGCCTTTTGGGTTAACTAATGCACCTAGTACTTTCATGAGATCAATGAACAAAGTTTTATGTGCTTTCATTGGATGATTTGTGGTAGTCTATTTTGATGATATACTGATTTATAGCAGATCTTTGGAGGAACATTTATGTGTTGTTTTTATTGCTCTACGTGATGCACGTTTGTTTGGTAACCTTGGGAAGTGCACCTTTTACACTGACCAAGTATCTTTTCTTGGCTATGTTGTTACTCCACGGGGAATTGAAGTTGACAAAGCCAAGATTGAAGCAATTGAGAGTTGGCCGCAGCCCAAAACGGTCACACAAGTGAGGAGTTTTCTTGGGCTCGCTGGATTCTATAGGCGTTTTGTGAGAGATTTCAACACCATTGCTGCACCTCTGAATGAGCTTACAAAGAAGGATGTGCCTTTTGTTTGGGGTACCGCACATGAAGAAGCCTTCACGGTATTGACAGATAAGTGGACACATGCTCCTTTACTCCAACTTCCTGATTTTAATAAGACATTTGAGCTTGAATGTGATTCTAGTGGAATTGGATTAGGAGGTGCATTATTACTATTGGAAATATGCCCTAGAGGCAATAATAAAAGCATTATTATTATATTTCCTTGTTCATGATAATTGTCTTTATTCATGCTATAATTGTGTTATCCGGAAATCGTAATACATGTGTGAATAATAGACACCAACATGTCCCTAGTAAGCCTCTAGTTGACTAGCTCGTTGATCAACAGATAGTCATGGTTTCCTGACTATGGACATTGGATGTCATTGATAACGAGATCACATCATTAGGAGAATGATGTGATGGACAAGACCCAATCCTAAACATAGCATAAGATCGTATAGTTCGTTTGCTAGAGTTTTTCCAATGTCAAGTATCCTTTCCTTAGACCATGAGATCGTGTAACTCCTGGATACCATAGGAGTGCTTTGGGTGTACCAAACGTCGCAACGTAATTGGGTGACTATAAAGGTATACTACGGGTATCTCCGAAAGTGTCTGTTGGGTTGACACGGATCAAGACTGGGATTTGTCACTCCGTATGACGGAGAGGTATCACTGGGCCCACTCGGTAATACATCATCATTATGAGCTCAAAGTGACCAAGTGTCTGGTCACGGGATCATGCATTACGGTACGAGTAAAGTGACTTGCCGGTAACGAGATTGAACAAGGTATTGGGATACCGACGATCGAATCTCGGGCAAGTAGCATACCGATTGACAAAGGGAATTGTATACGGGGTTGCTTGAATCCTCAACATCGTGGTTCATCCGATGAGATCATCGAGGAGCATGTGGAAGCCAACATGGGTATCCAGATCCCGCTGTTGGTTATTGACCGGAGAGCGATCTCGGTCATGTCTACATGTCTCCCGAACCCGTAGGGTCTACACACTTAAGGTTCGGTGACGCTAGGGTTGTAGGGATATGTATATGCAGTAACCCAAATGTTGTTCGGAGTCCCGGATGAGATCCCGGACGTCACGAGGAGTTCCGAAATGGTCCGGAGGTAAAGAATTATATATAGGAAGTGCTATTTCGACCGTCGGGACAAGTTTTGGGGTCACCGGTATTGTACCGGGACCACCGGAAGGGTCCCGGGGGTCCACCGGGTGGGGCCACCTGCCCCGGGGGGGCACATGGGCTGTAGGGGTGTGCGCCTTGGCCCATATGGGCCAAGGGCACCAGCCCCAAGAGGCCCATGCGCCAGGAGATCAAGAAAGGAAGAGTCCTAAAGGGGGAAGGCACCTCCTAGGTGCCTTGGGGAGGAGGGATTCCTCCCTTGGACGCCCCCCCCCTAGGAGATTGCATCTCCTAGGGCCGGCGCCCCCTAGGCTCCCTATATATAGTGGGGGAAGGAGGGCCTCTCAACCCACGCCTTTGGTGCCTCCCTCTCCCTCTCCAACACATCCTCCTCCTCCATAGAGCTTGGCGAAGCCCTGCCGGAGTACTGTAGCTCCATCACCACCACACCGTCGTGCTGCTGCTCGAGCCATCTTCCTCAACCTCTTCTCCCCCTTGCTGGATCAAGAAGGAGGAGACGTTACGCTGACCGTACGTGTGTTGAACGCGGAGGTGCCATCCGTTCGGCGCTAGGATCTCCGGTGATTTGGATCACGTCGAGTACGCCTTCCTCATCTCCGTTCTTGAACGCTTCCGCGCACGATCTACAAAGGTATGTAGATGCAATCCGATCACTCGTTGCTAGATGAACTCCTAGATGGATCTTGGTGAAACCGTAGGAAAATTTTTGTTTTCTGCAACGTTCCCCAACAGTGGTATCAGAGCTAGGTCTATGCGTAGTTCTCTTGCATGAGTAGAACACAATTTGTTGTGGGTGTTGATGTTGTCAACTTTCTTGCCGCTACTAGTCTTATCTTGCTTCAATGGTATTGTGGGATGAAGCGGCCCGGACCAACCTTACACGTACGCCTACGTGAGACCGGTTCCACCGACTGACATGCACTAGTTGCATAAGGTGGCTGGCGGGTGTCTGTCTCTCCCACTTTAGTTGGAGTGGATTCGATGAAAAGGGTCCTTATGAAGGGTAAATAGAAGTTGACAAATCACGTTATGGTTTTCACGTAGGTAAGAAAACGTTCTTGCTAGAACCCTATTGCAGCCACGTAAAACTTGCAACAACAATTAGAGGACGTCTAACTTGTTTTTGCAGCAAGTGTTCTGTGATGTGATATGGCCAAAGTTGTGATGAATGATGAATGATATATATGTGATGTATGAGATGTTCATGCTATTGTAATAGGAATCACGACTTGCATGTCGATGAGTATGACAACCGGCAGGAGCCATAGGAGTTGTCTTTATTTTTTGTATGACCTGCGTGTCATTGAGAAACGCCATGTAAATTACTTTACTTGATTGCTAAACGTGTTAGCCATAGTAGTAGAAGTAATAGTTGGCGAGCAACTTCATGGAGACACGATGATGGAGATCATGATGATGGAGATCATGGTGTCATGCCGGTGACAAGATGATCATGGAGCCCAAGATGGAGATCAAAGGAGCTATGTGATATTGGCCATATCATGTCACTATTATTATTTGATTGCATGTGATGTTTATCATGTTTTGTACATCTTGTTTTCTTAGAATGACGGTAGTAAATAAGATGATCCCTCATAATAATTTCAAGAAAGTGTTCCCCCTAACTGTGCACCGTTGCGATAGTTCATTGTTTCGAAGCACCACGTGATGATCGGGTGTGATAGATTCCAACGTTCACATACAACGGGTGTAAGACAGATTTACACATGCAAACACTTAGGTTGACTTGACGAGCCTAGCATGTACAGACATGGCCTCGGAACACAGAAGACCGAAAGGTCGAGCATGAGTCGTATAGAAGATACGATCAACATGAAGATGTTCACCGACGTTGACTAGTTCGTCTCACGTGATGATCGGACACGGCCTAGTTAACTCGGATCATGTTATACTTAGATGACTGGAGGGATGTCTATCTGAGTGGGAGTTCATTGAATAATTTGATTAGATGAACTTAATTATCATGAACTTAGTCTAAAATCTTTACAATATGTCTTGTAGATCAAATGGCCAACGTTGTCCTCAACTTCAACGCGTTCCTAGAGAAAACCAAGTTGAAAGATGATGGCAGCAACTATATGGACTGGGTCCGGAACCTGAGGATCATCCTCATGAAGGAAATATGCCCTAGAGGCAATAATAAAGTTATTATTTATTTCCTTATAATCATGATAAATGTTTATTATTCATGCTAGAATTGTATTTTCCGGAAACATAATACATGTGTGAATACATAGACAAACAGAGTGTCACTAGTATGCCTCTACTTGACTAGCTCGTTAATCAAAGATGGTTATGTTTCCTAACCATGAACAATGATTTGTTATTTGATTAACGAGGTCACATCATTAGTAGAATGATCTGATTGACATGACCCATTCCATTAGCTTAGCACCTGATCGTTTAGTATGTTGCTATTGCTTTCTTCATGACTTATACATGTTCCTATGACTATGAGATTATGCAACTCCCGTTTACCGGAGGAACACTTTGGGTACTACCAAACGTCACAACGTAAATGGGTGATTATAAAGGAGTACTACAGGTGTCTCCAATGGTCGATGTTGGGTTGGCGTATTTCGAGATTAGGATTTGTCACTCCGATTGTCGGAGAGGTATCTCTGGGCCCTCTCGGTAATACACATCACATAAGCCTTGCAAGCATTACAACTAATATGTTAGTTGTGAGATGATGTATTACGGAACGAGTAAAGAGACTTGCCGGTAACGAGATTGAACTAGGTATTGGATACCGACGATCGAATCTCGGGCAAGTAACATACCGATGACAAAGGGAACAACGTATGTTGTTATGCGGTCTGACCGATAAAGATCTTCGTAGAATATGTAGGAGCCAATATGGGAATCCAGGTCCCGCTATTGGTTATTGACCAGAGACATGTCTTGGTCATGTCTACATTGTTCTCGAACCCGTAGGGTCCGCACGCTTAAGGTTACGATGACAGTTATATTATGAGTTTATGCATTTTGATGTACCGAAGGTTGTTCGGAGTCCCGGATGTGATCACGGACATGACGAGGAGTCTCGAAATGGTCGAGACGTAAAGATTGATATATTGGAAGCCTATGTTTGGACATCGGAAGTGTTCCGGGTGAAATCGGGATTTTACCGGGTTACCGGGAGGTTACCGGAACCCCCCGGGAGCCATATGGGCCTTCATGGGCCTTAGTGGAAAGGAGAAAGGGGCAGCCCAAGGTGGATGCGCCTCTTCCCCCTCCCCTAGTCCTATTAGGACTAGGAGAAGGTGGCCGGCCCCCCTCTCTCCCTTCCCCTCCGAGGAATCCTAGTTGGACTAGGATTGGGGGGAGGAATCCTACTCCCAGAGGGAGTAGGACTCTCCTGCGCCTCCCTCTATGGCCGGCCAGCCTCCCCCTCTCTACTCCTTTATATACGGAGGCAGGGGCACCTCTAAACACACAAGTTGACACAAGTTGATCCACGTGATCGATTCCTTAGCCGTGTGCGGTGCCCCCTGCCACCATATTCCTCGATAATACTATAGCGGAGTTTAGGCGAAGCCCTGCTGCTGTAGTTCATCAAGATCGTCACCACGCCGTCGTGCTGACGAAACTCTTCCCCGACACTTTGCTGGATCGGAGTCCGGGGATCGTCATCGAGCTGAACATGTGCTTGAACTCGGAGGTGCCGTAGTTTCGGTGCTTGATCGGTTGGATCGTGAAGACGTACGACTACTTCCTCTACGTCGTGTCATCGCTTCCGCAGTCGGTCTGCGTTGGGTACGTAGACAACACTCTCCTCTCGTTGCTATGCATCACATGATCCTGTGTGCGCGTAGGAAATTTTTTGAAATTACTACGAAACCCAACAGTGGTATCAGAGCCTAGGTTAATGATGTTGATGTTATATGCACGAGTAGAACACAAGTGAGTTGTGGACGATACAAGTCATACTGCCTACCAGCATGTCATATTTTGGTTCAGCGGTATTGTTGGACGAGACGACCCGGACCAACCTTACGCGTACGCTTACGCGAGACCGGTTCCCTCGACGTGCTTTGCACAGAGATGGCTTGCGGGCGACTGCCTCTCCAACTTTAGTTGAACCAAGTATGGCTACGCCCGGTCCTTGCGAAGGTTAAAACGGAGTCTATTTGACAAACTATCATTGTGGTTTTGATGCGTAGGTGAGATTGGTTCTTACTTAAGCCCGTAGCAGCCACGTAAAACATGCAACAACAAAGTAGAGGACGTCTAACTTGTTTTTGCAGGGCATGTTGTGATGTGATATGGTCAAGGCATGATGCTGAATTTTATTGTATGATATGATCATGTTTTGTAACCAAGTTATCGGCAACTGGCAGGAGCCATATGGTTGTCGCTTTATTGTATGCAATGCAATCGCGATGTAATGCTTTACTTTATTACTAAACGGTAGTGATAGTCGTGGAAGCATAAGATTGGCGAGACGACAACGATGCTACGATGGAGATCAAGGTGTCGCGCCGGTGACGATGGTGATCATGACGGTGCTTCGGAGATGGAGATCACAAGCACAAGATGATGATGGCCATATCATATCACTTATATTGATTGCATGTGATGTTTATCTTTTTATGCATCTTATCTTGCTTTGATTGACGGTAGCATTATAAGATGATCTCTCACTAAATTATCAAGAAGTGTTCTCCCTGAGTATGCACCGTTGCAAAAGTTCTTCGTGCTGAGACACCACGTGATGATCGGGTGTGATAGGCTCTACGTTCAAATACAACGGGTGCAAAACAGTTGCGCATGCAGAATACTCAGGTCAAACTTGACGAGCCTAGCATATGCAGATATGGCCTCGGAACACGGAGACCGAAAGGTCGAGCGTGAATCATATAGTAGATATGATCAACATAATGATGTTCACCGATGAAACTACTCCATCTCACGTGATGATCGGACATGGTTTAGTTGATTTGGATCACGTGATCACTTAGAGGATTAGAGGGATGTCTATCTAAGTGGGAGTTCTTTAATAATATGATTAATTGAACTTAAAATTTATCATGAACTTAGTTCCTGATAGTATCTTGCTTGTTTATGTTGATTGTAGATAGATGGCTCGTGCTGTTGTTCCGTTAAATTTTAATGCGTTCCTTGAGAAAGCAAAGTTGAAAGATGATGGTAGCAATTACACGGACTGGGTCCGTAACTTGAGGATTATCCTCATTGCTGCACAGAAGAATTACGTCCTGGAAGCACCGCTGGGTGCCAGGCCTGCTGCTGGAGCAACGCCAGATGTTATGAACGTCTGGCAGAGCAAAGCTGATGACTACTCGATAGTTCAGTGTGCCATGCTTTACGGCTTAGAATCGGGACTTCAACGACGTTTTGAACGTCATGGAGCATATGAGATGTTCCAGGAGTTGAAGTTAATATTTCAAGCAAATGCCCGGATTGAGAGATATGAAGTCTCCAATAAGTTCTATAGCTGCAAGATGGAAGAGAACATTCTGTCAGTGAGCATATACTCAAAATGTCTGGGTATAATAATCACTTGATTCAATTGGGAGTTAATCTTCCAGATGATTGCGTCATTGACAGAATTCTCCAATCACTGCCACCAAGCTACAAGAGCTTCGTGATGAACTATAATATGCAAGGGATGAACAAGACTATTCCCGAGCTCTTCGCAATGCTGAAAGCTGCGGAGGTAGAAATCAAGAAGGAGCATCAAGTGTTGATGGTTAACAAGACCACTAGTTTCAAGAAAAAGGGCAAAGGGAAGAAAAAGGGGAACTTCAAAAAGAACGGCAAGCAAGTTGCTGCTCAAGAGAAGAAACCCAAGTCTAGACCTAAGCCTGAAACTGAGTGCTTCTACTGCAAGCAGACTGGTCACTGGAAGCGGAACTGCCCCAAGTATTTGGCGGATAAGAAGGATGGCAAGGTGAACAAAAGGTATATGTGATATACATGTTATTGATGTGTACCTTACCAATGCTCGCAGTAGCACCTGGGTATTTGATACTGGTTCTGTTGCTAATATTTGCAACTCGAAACAGGGACTACAGAATAAGCGGGCACTGGCAAAGGACGAGGTGACGATGCGCGTGGGAAACGGTTCCAAAGTCGATGTGATCGCGGTCGGCACGCTACCTCTACATCTACCTTCGGGATTAATATTAGACCTAAATAATTGTTATTTGGTGCCAGCGTTGAGCATGAACATTATATCTGGATCTTGTTTAATGCGAGACGGTTATTCATTTAAATCAGAGAATAATGGTTGTTCTATTTATATGAGTAATATCTTTTATGGTCATGCACCCTTGAAGAGTGGTCTATTCTTACTAAATCTCGATAGTAGTAATACACATATTCATAATGTTGAAACCAAAAGATACAGAGTTGATAATGAAAGTGCAACTTATTTGTGGCACTGTCGTTTAGGTCATATCGGTGTAAAACTCATGAAGAAACTCCATACTAATGGACTTTTGGAACCACTTGATTATGAATCACTTGGTACTTGCGAACCGTGCCTCATGGGCAAGATGACTAAAACACCGTTCTCCGGTACTATGGAGAGAGCAACAGATTTGTTGGAAATCATACATACCGATGTATGTGGTCCGATGAATATTGAGGCTTGTGGCGGATATCGTTATTTTCTCACCTTCACAGATGATTTGAGCAGATATGGATATATCTACTTAATGAAGCATAAGTCTGAAACATTTGAAAAGTTCAAAGAATTTCAGAGTGAAGTCGAAAATCATCGTAACAAGAAAATAAAGTTTCTACGATCTGATCGTGGAGGAGAATATTTGAGTTACGAGTTTGGTGTACATTTGAAAAATTGTGGAATAGTTTCGCAACTCACGCCACCCGGAACACCACAACGTAATGGTGTGTCCGAACGTCGTAATCGTACTTTACTAGATATGGTGCGATCTATGATGTCTCTTACCGATTTACCGCTATCATTTTGGGGTAATGCTTTAGAGACGGCCGCATTCACGTTAAATAGGGCACCATCAAAATCCGTTGAGACGACGCCTTATGAACTATGGTTTGGCAAGAAACCAAAGTTGTCGTTTCTTAAAGTTTGGGGCTGCGATGCTTATGTGAAAAAGCTTCAACCTGATAAGCTCGAACCCAAATCGGAGAAATGTGTATTCATAGGATACCCAAAGGAAACTGTTGGGTACACCTTCTATCACAGATCCGAAGGCAAAACATTTGTTGCTAAGAATGGATCATTTCTAGAGAAGGAGTTTCTCTCGAAAGAAGTGAGTGGGAGGAAAGTAGAACTTGACGAGGTAACTGTACCTGCTCCCTTACTGGAAAGTAGTTCATCACAGAAAACTGTTTCAGTGACACCTACACCAGTTAGTGAGGAAGCCAATGATAATGATCATGAAACTTCAGATCAAGATACTACTGAACCGCGTAGATCAACCAGAGTAAGATCCGCACCAGAGTGGTACGGTAATCATGTTCTGGAAGTCATGTTACTAGACCATGATGAACCTACGAACTATGAGGAAGCGATGGTGAGCCCAGATTCCGCGAGATGGCTTGAAGCCATAAAATCTGAGATATGATCCATGTATGACAACAAAGTATGGACTTTGATTGACTTGCTCGATGATCAGCAAAGCCATATTAAATAAATGGATCTTCAAGAGGAAGACGGACATTGATAGTAGTGTTACTATCTACCAAGCTCGACTTGTTGCAAAAGTTTTTCAACAAGTTCAAGGTGTTTAATACGATGAGGTTTTCTCACTCGTATCGATGCTTAAGTCTATCTGAATCATGTTAGCAATTGCCACATTTTATGAAATCTGGCAAATGGATGTCAAAACTGCATTCCTTAATGGATTTATTAAAGAAGAGTTGTATATGATGCAACCAGAAGGTTTTGTCAATCCTAAAGGTGCTAACAAAATGTGCAAGCTCCAGCGATCCATCTATGGACTGGTGCAAGCATCTCGGAGTTGGAATATACACTTTGATAAGTTGATCAAAGCATATAGTTTTATATGGACTTACGATGAAGCCTGTATTTACAATAAAGTGAGTGGGAGCACTACAGCCTTTCTGATTAGTATATGTGAGTGACATATTGTTGATCAGAAATGATGTAGAATTTTTCTGCAAAGCATAAAGGAGTGTTTTAAAGGAGTTCTTTAAAAAGAAAAGACCTCAGTGAAAGCTACTTATATATTGAGCATCAAGATCTATTGGGATAGATCAAGACGCTTGATAAGTTTTTCAATGAGTACATACCTTGACAAGATTTTGAAGTAGTTCAAAATGGAACAGTCAAAGAAAAGGTTTCTTGCCTATGTTACAAGGTGTGAAGCTGAGTAAGACTCAAATCCCGACCACAGCAGAAAATAGAAAGAGAATGAAAAGTCATTCCCTATGCCTCAGTCATAGGTTCTATAAAGTATGCTATGCTATGTACCAGACCTATTGTATACCTTGCTCTGTATTTGGCAAGGGAGTACAATAGTGATCTAGGAGTAGATCACTGGACATTGGTCAAGAATATCCTTAGTAAGGACTAAGGAGATGTTTCTCGATTATGGAGGTGATAAAAGAGTTTGTTGTAAAAGTTACATCAGTGCAAACTTTTACACTGATCCAGATGACTCTAAGTCTCAATCTGGATACATATTGAAAGTGGGAGCAATTAGCTAGAGTAGCTCCGCACAGAGCATTGTAGACATAGGATATTTGCAAAATACATACGGCTCTGAATATGACAGACCCGTTGACTAAGCTTCTCTCACGAGCAAAACATGATCACACCTTAGTACTCTTTGGGTTTTAATCACATAGCGATGTAAACTAGATTACTGAATCTAGTAAACCCTTTGGGTGTTGGTTACATAGCGATGTGAACTATGGGTGTTAATCACATGGTGATATGAACTATTGCTGTTAAATCACATGGCGATGTGAACTAGATTATTGACTCTAGTGCAAGTGGGAGACTGAAGGAAATATGCCCTAGAGGCAATAATAAAGTTATTATTTATTTCCTTATATCATGATAAATGTTTATTATTCATGCTAGAATTGTATTAACCGGAAACATAATACATGTGTGAATACATAGACAAACAGAGTGTCACTAGTATGCCTCTACTTGACTAGCTCGTTAATCAAAGATGGTTATGTTTCCTAACCATGAACAATGAGTTGTTATTTGATTAACGAGGTCACATCATTAGTAGAATGATCTGATTGACATGACCCATTCCATTAGCTTAGCACCCGATCATTTAGTATGTTGCTATTGCTTTCTTCATGACTTATACATGTTCCTATGACTATGAGATTATGCAACTCCCGTTTACCGGAGGAACACTTTGGGTACTACCAAACGTCACAACGTAAATGGGTGATTATAAAGGAGTACTACAGGTGTCTCCAATGGTCGATGTTGGGTTGGCGTATTTCGAGATTAGGATTTGTCACTCCGATTGTCGGAGAGGTATCTCTGGGCCCTCTCGGTAATACACATCACATAAGCCTTGCAAGCATTACAACTAATATGTTAGTTGTGAGATGATGTATTACGGAACGAGTAAAGAGACTTGCCGGTAACGAGATTGAACTAGGTATTGGATACCGACGATCGAATCTCGGGCAAGTAACATACCGATGACAAAGGGAACAACGTATGTTGTTATGCGGTCTGACCGATAAAGATCTTCGTAGAATATGTAGGAGCCAATATGGGAATCCAGGTCCCGCTATTGGTTATTGACCAGAGACATGTCTTGGTCATGTCTACATTGTTCTCGAACCCGTAGGGTCCGCACGCTTAAGGTTACGATGACAGTTATATTATGAGTTTATGCATTTTGATGTACCGAAGGTTGTTCGGAGTCCCGGATGTGATCACGGACATGACGAGGAGTCTCGAAATGGTCGAGACGTAAAGATTGATATATTGGAAGCCTATGTTTGGACATCGGAAGTGTTCCGGGTGAAATCGGGATTTTACCGGGTTACCGGGAGGTTACCGGAACCCCCCGGGAGCCATATGGGCCTTCATGGGCCTTAGTGGAAAGGAGAAAGGGGCAGCCCAAGGTGGATGCGCCTCTTCCCCCTCCCCTAGTCCTATTAGGACTAGGAGAAGGTGGCCGGCCCCCCTCTCTCCCTTCCCCTCCGAGGAATCCTAGTTGGACTAGGATTGGGGGGAGGAATCCTACTCCCAGAGGGAGTAGGACTCTCCTGCGCCTCCCTCTATGGCCGGCCAGCCTCCCCCTCTCTACTCCTTTATATACGGAGGCAGGGGCACCTCTAAACACACAAGTTGACACAAGTTGATCCACGTGATCGATTCCTTAGCCGTGTGCGGTGCCCCCTGCCACCATATTCCTCGATAATACTATAGCGGAGTTTAGGCGAAGCCCTGCTGCTGTAGTTCATCAAGATCGTCACCACGCCGTCGTGCTGACGAAACTCTTCCCCGACACTTTGCTGGATCGGAGTCCGGGGATCGTCATCGAGCTGAACGTGTGCTCGAACTCGGAGGTGCCGTAGTTTCGGTGCTTGATCGGTTGGATCGTGAAGACGTACGACTACTTCCTCTACGTCGTGTCATCGCTTCCGCAGTCGGTCTGCGTTGGGTACGTAGACAACACTCTCCTCTCGTTGCTATGCATCACATGATCCTGTGTGCGCGTAGGAAATTTTTTGAAATTACTACGAAACCCAACACCTCATAGCTGCCAAGAAAGATTATGTCCTACAAGCACCGCTAGGTGACGCACCCATCCCACAGAACCAAGACGTTATGAACGCTTGGCAGACACGTGCTGATGATTACTCCCTCGTTTAGTGCGGCATGATTTGCAGCTTAGAACCAGGGCTCCAAAAACATTTTGAGAGACACGGAGCATATGAGATGTTCGAAGAGCTGAAAATGGTTTTTCAAGCTCATGCCCGGGTCGAGAGATATGAAGTCTCCGACAAATTCTTCAGCTGTAAGATGGAGGAAAATAGTTCTATCAGTGAGCACATACTCACAATGTCTGGGTTACATAACCGCTTGACTCAGCTGGGAGTTAATCTCCCGGATGACGCAGTCACTGACAGAATCCTTCAGTCGCTTCCACCAAGCTACAAGAGCTTTGTGATGAACTTCAATATGCAGGGGATGGAAAAGACCATTCCCGAATTATTTGCAATGCTGAAATCAGCAGAGGTAGAAGTCAAAAAGGAACATCAAGTGTTGATGGTGAATAAAACCACTAAGTTCAAGAAGGGCAAGGGTAAAAAGAACTTCAAGAAGGACGGCAAGGGAGTTGCCGCGCCCGGCAAGCAAGCTGCCGGGAAGAAGCCAAAGAATGGACCCAAGCCCGAGACTGAGTGCTTTTATTGCAAGGGAAGTGGTCACTGGAAACGGAACTGCCCCAAATACTTAGCAGACAAGAAGGCCGGCAAAACAAAAGGTATATGTGATATACATGTAATTGATGTGTACCTTACCAGTACTCGTAGTAGCTCCTGGGTATTTGATACCGGTGCATTTGCTCACATTTGTAACTCAAAGCAGGAGCCGCGGAATAAGCGGAGACTGGCGAAGGACGAGGTGACGATGCGTGTCGAGAATGGTTCCAGGGTCGATGTGATCGCCGTCGGCACGCTACCTCTGCATTTACCTACGGGATTAGTTTTAAACCTCAATAATTGTTATTTAGTGCCAGCTTTGAGCATGAACATTGTATCAGGATCTTGTTTAATTCGAGATGGCTACTCATTTAAATCTGAGAATAATGGTTGTTCTATTTATATGAGAGATATGTTTTATGGTCATGCTCCGATGGTGAATGGTTTATTCTTAATGAATCTCGAGCGTAATGCTACACATATTCATAGTGTGAGTACCAAAAGATGTAAGGTTGACAATGATAGTCCCACATACTTGTGGCACTGCCGCCTTGGTCACATAGGTGTTAAACGCATGAAGAAGCTCCATGCAGATGGACTTTTAGAGTCTCTTGATTATGAATCTTGACACGTGCGAACCATGCCTCATGGGTAAAATGACCAAGACTCCGTTCTCAGGAACAATGGAGCGAGCAACCAACTTATTGGAAATCATACATACTGATGTGTGCGGTTCAATGAGCGTTGAGGCTCGCGGTGGCTATCATTATGTTCTCACCCTCACTGATGACTTGAGTAGATATGGGTATGTCTACTTAATGAAACACAAGTCTGAGACCTTTGAAAAGTTCAAGGAATTTCAGAGTGAGGTTGAGAATAAACGTGACAGGAAAATCAAGTACCTGCGATCAGATCGTGGAGGAGAATACTTGAGTCACGAGTTTGGCACACACTTAAGAAAATGTGGAATAGTTTCACAACTCACGCCGCCTGGAACACCTCAGCGTAATGGTGTGTCCGAACGTCATAATCGCACTCTATTAGATATGGTGCGATCTATGATGTCTCTTACCGATTTACCGCTATCTTTTTGGGGCTATGCTTTAGAGACTGCCGCATTCACTTTAAATAGGGCTCCGTCGAAATCCGTTGAGACAACACTGTATGAATTATGGTTTGGGAAGAAACCTAAGCTGTCGTTTCTAAAAGTTTGGGGATGCGAGGCTTATGTCAAGAAACTTCAACCTGAAAAGCTCCAACCCAAGTCGGAAAAATGCGTCTTCATAGGATACCCTAAAGAAACTATTGGGTATACCTTCTACCTCAGATCCGAAGGCAAGATCTTTGTTGCCAAGAACGGATCCTTTCTAGAGAAGGAGTTTCTCTCGAAAGAAGTAAGTGGGAGGAAAGTAGAACTTGATGAAGTATTACCTCTTGAACCAGAAAATGGCGCAGCTCAAGAAAATGTTCCTGAGGTGCCTGCACCAACTAGAGAGGAAGTTAATGATGATGATCAAGATACTTCTGATCAAGCTCCTACTGAAATTCGAAGGTCCACAAGGACACGTTCCGCACCAGAGTGGTACGGCAACCCTGTCTTGGAAATCATGTTGTTAGACAACGGTGAACCTTCGAACTATGAAGAAGCGATGGCGGGCCCGGATTCCGACAAATGGCTAGAAGCCATGAAATCCGAGATAGGATCCATGTATGAAAATGAAGTATGGACTTTGACTGACTTGCCCGTAGAGCGGCGAGCCATAGAAAATAAATGGATCTTTAAGAAGAAGACAGACGCGGATGGTAATGTGACCATCTATAAAGCTCGGCTTGTCGCTAAGGGTTATCGACAAGTTCAAGGGGTTGACTACGATGAGATTTTCTCACCGGTAGCAAAGCTAAAGTCTGTCCGAATCATGTTAGCAATTGCCGCATTATATGATTATGAAATATGGCAAATGGACGTCAAAACGACATTCCTTAACAGTTTCCTTAAGGAAGAATTGTATATGATGCAGCCGGAAGGTTTTGTCGATCCTAAGAATGCTGACAAGGTGTGCAAGCTCCAACGCTCGATTTATGGGCTGGTGCAAGCATCTCGGAGTTGGAACATTCGCTTTGATGAGATGATCAAAGCGTTTGGGTTTACGCAGACTTATGGAGAAGCATGTGTTTACAAGAAAGTGAGTGGGAGCTCTGTAGCATTTCTCATATTATATGTAGATGACATACTTTTGATGGGAAATGATATAGAACTCTTGGACAACATTAAGGCCTACTTGAATAAGAGTTTTTCAATGAAGGACCTTGGAGAAGCTGCATATATATTAGGCATCAAGATCTATAGAGATAGATCAAGACGCCTCATAGGTCTTTCACAAAGCACATACCTTGATAAGATATTGAAGAAATTCAATATGGATCAGTCTAAGAAGGGGTTCTTGCCTGTGTTACAAGGTGTGAAATTGAGCTCAGCTCAATGTCCAACCACGGCAGAAGATATAGAAGAGATGAGTGTCATCCCCTATGCCTCAACCATAGGTTCTATTATGTATGCCATGCTGTGTACCGGACCTGATGTAAACCTTGCCGTAAGTTTGGTAGGAAGGTACCAAAGTAATCCCGGCAAGGAACACTGGACAGCGGTCAAGAATATCCTGAAGTACCTGAAAAGGACTAAGGAAATGTTTCTCGTTTATGGAGGTGACGAAGAGCTCGCCGTAAAATGTTACGTCGATGCTAGCTTCGACACAGATCTGGATGACTCTAAGTCACAAACCGGGTACGTGTATTTTTTGAATGGTGGGGCAGTAAGCTGGTGCAGTTGCAAGCAGAGCGTCATGGCGGGATCTACATGTGAAGCGGAGTACATGGCAGCCTCGGAGGCAGCGCATGAAGCAATTTGGGTGAAGGAGTTCATCACCGACCTAGGAGTCATATCCAATGCGTCGGGGCCGATCAAGCTCTTCTGTGACAACACTGGAGCTATTGCTCTTGCCAAGGAGCCCAGGTTTCACAAGAAGACAAGGCACACCAAGCGTCGCTTCAAATCCATTCGTGAAAATGTTCAAGATGGAGACATAGATATTTGTAAAGTACATACGGACCTGAATGTAGCAGATCCGTTGACTAAACCTCTCCCTAGAGCAAAACATGATCAACACCAGAATTCCATGGGTGTTCGATTCATCACAATGTAACTAGATTATTGACTCTAGTGCAAGTGGGAGACTATTGGAAATATGCCCTAGAGGCAATAATAAAAGCATTATTATTATATTTCCTTGTTCATGATAATTGTCTTTATTCATGCTATAATTGTGTTATCCGGAAATCGTAATACATGTGTGAATAATAGACACCAACATGTCCCTAGTAAGCCTCTAGTTGACTAGCTCATTGATCAACAGATAGTCATGGTTTCCTGACTATGGACATTGGATGTCATTGATAACGAGATCACATCATTAGGAGAATGATGTGATGGACAAGACCCAATCCTAAACATAGCATAAGATCGTATAGTTCGTTTGCTAGAGTTTTTCCAATGTCAAGTATCCTTTCCTTAGACCATGAGATCGTGTAACTCCCGGATACCGTAGGAGTGCTTTGGGTGTACCAAACGTCGCAACGTAACTGGGTGACTATAAAGGTATACTACGGGTATCTCCGAAAGTGTCTGTTGGGTTGACACGGATCAAGACTGGGATTTGTCACTCCGTATGACGGAGAGGTATCACTGGGCCCACTCGGTAATACATCATCATTATGAGCTCAAAGTGACCAAGTGTCTGGTCACGGGATCATGCATTACGGTACGAGTAAAGTGACTTGCTGGTAACGAGATTGAACAAGGTATTGGGATACCGACGATCGAATCTCGGGCAAGTAGCATACCGATTGACAAAGGGAATTGTATACGGGGTTGCTTGAATCCTCGACATCGTGGTTCATCCGATGAGATCATCGAGGAGCATGTGGGAGCCAACATGGGTATCCAGATCCCGCTGTTGGTTATTGACCGGAGAGCAATCTCGGTCATGTCTACATGTCTCCCGAACCCGTAGGGTCTACACACTTAAGGTTCGGTGATGCTAGGGTTGTAGGGATATGTATATGCAGTAACCCAAATGTTGTTCGGAGTCCCGGATGAGATCCCGGACGTCACGAGGAGTTCCGGAATGGTCCGGAGGTAAAGAATTATATATAGGAAGTGCTATTTCGGCCGTCGGGACAAGTTTCGGGGTCACCGGTATTGTACCGGGACCACCGGAAGGGTCCTGGGGGTCCACCGGGTGGGGCCACCTGCCCCGGGGGGGCACATGGGCTGTAGGGGTGTGCGCCTTGGCCCATATGGGCCAAGGGCACCAGCCCCAAGAGGCCCATGCGCCAGGAGATCAAGAAAGGAAGAGTCCTAAAGGGGGAAGGCACCTCCTAGGTGCCTTGGGGAGGAGGGATTCCTCCCTTGGCCGCCGCCCCCCTAGGAGATTGCATCTCCTAGGGCCGGCGCCCCCCTAGGCTCCCTATATATAGTGGGGGAAGGAGGGCCTCTCAACCCACGCCTTTGGTGCCTCCCTCTCCCTCTCCAACACATCCTCCTCCTCCATAGAGCTTGGCGAAGCCCTGCCGGAGTACTGCAGCTCCATCACCACCACGCCGTCGTGCTGTTGCTGGAGCCATCTTCCTCAACCTCTTCTCCCCCTTGCTGGATCAAGAAGGAGGAGATGTTACGCTGACCGTACGTGTGTTGAACGCGGAGGTGCCGTCCGTTCGGCGCTAGGATCTCCGGTGATTTGGATCACGTCGAGTACGCCTTCCTCATCCCCGTTCTTGAACGCTTCCGCGCGCGATCTATAAAGGTATGTAGATGCAATCTGATCACTCGTTGCTAGATGAACTCCTAGATGGATCTTGGTGAAACCGTAGGAATTTTTTTGTTTTCTGCAACGTTCCCCAACAATTACAAGATGGCAAACATGTTGCATACTTTTCTGAACAATTGAGTGGGCCTAGTATGAATTATTCTACTTATGATAAAGAATTATATGCTCTTGTTTGGACTTTAGAAACATGGCAACATTATTTATGGCCCAAAGAATTTGTTATACATTCTGATCATGAATCTTTGAAACATATGAAAAGTCAAGATAAACTAAATCGTAGACATGCTAAATGGGTTGTATTCATTGAGGCTTTCCCTTATGTCATTAAACACAAGAAGGGTACAAAAAATGTTATTGTTGATGCATTGTCTCGTCGCTATACTATGCTTTCACAACTTGACTTCAAAATATTTGGTTTGGAGACCATCAAAGATCAATATGTGCATGATGCTGATTTTAAAGATGTAATGCAGAATTGTAAACAAGGAAGAACGTGGAACAAGTTCGTCTTTAATGATGGATTTATGTTTCGTGCTAACAAGCTATGCATTCCCGCTAGTTCCGTTCGTCTTTTGTTGTTGCAGGAGGCGCATGGAGGAGGATTAATGGGACACTTTGGCATGAAGAAGACGGCGGACGTACTTGCTACACATTTCTTTTGGCCAAAGATGAGATGGGGTGTTGAGTATTTTGTTGCTCGCTGCACTACATGTCAAAAAGCTAAGTCACAACTCAATCCTCATGGTTTATATATGCCTTTGCTCGTACCTAGTATTCCTTGGGAGGATATATCTATGGACTTTGTTTTAGGTTTACCTCGAACAAAGAAGGGGAGGGATAGCATATTTGTTGTCGTGGATAGATTCTCGAAAATGGCACACTTTATACCATGTCATTAAAGCGATGATGTTGTTAATGTTGCTGATTTGTTCTTTCGTGAAATTATTCGCTTGCACGGTGTGCCAAATACTATTGTTTTAGATCGTGATACTAAATTTCTTAGCCATTTTTGGAGATGTTTATGGGCTAAGTTGGGGACTAAACTGCTTTTTAGTACTACTTGTCACCCCAAACTGATGGACAAATTGAAGTAGTCAATAGAACATTGTCTACTATGCTTAGGGTGCTTTGAATAATAATAAGAAAATGTGGGAAGAATGCTTGCCTCATATTGAATTTGCTTATAATCGTTCATTGCATTCTACTACTAAGATGTGCCCTTTTGAAACTATGCATGGTTTCCTACCTCGTGCGCCTATTGATTTGTTGCCTCTTCCATCTTCGGAGAAGGTTAATTTTGATGCTAAACAATGTGTTGAATTGATTTTAAAAATGCATGAGTTAACTAAGGAAAACATTGAGCGAATGAATGATAAATATAAACTTGCCGGAGATAAGGGTGGAAAACATGTTGTGTTTGCACCTGGAGATGTTGTTTGGTTACATTTGAGTAAGGATAGATTTCCTGATTTGCGCAAATCAAAGCTAATGCCACGTCCATATGGTCCTTTTAAGGTGTTAGAGAAAATAAATCATAATGCATATAAACTTGAGCTGTCTGCAGATTTTGGGGTTAGTCCCACTTTTAACATTGCAGATTTGAAGCCTTATTTGGGTGAGGAAGATGAGCTTCCGTCGAGAACGACTTCATTTCAACAAGGGGAGGATGATGAGGACATCAATACCATTGTTACACCCACAGCCCCTGCTACTATACATATTGGACCAATTACTAGAGCTCGTGTACGCTAATTAAATTACCAAGTACTTTCGTTTCTTGGTAATGATTCTAATGTTCATGAGAATATGATGCTGCCTAAATTGGATACATTTGTTTTTTGCTTAGAAATGTAGGGCCTAGCTTGGATAAGGATGAACATTGGAGCAAGAACAAGCATGGAGATGATGGCATGCACAAGGGAACAAGAACGGAGTTTCAAGTGATGATTTCAGGACTTTGAAGCCACCGTAATGAGTGCATGAAGTCTTGGACGAAATATACAAGATGCCACTTCACAAATTTCGTCCAGAGACTATTATAGGTGTTGCGTCACCTTATTATTGGGCCAGACCCATGTAATTTAGAAATACATAAGTACATGCTGTTTTTAGAGTCCGTATGTGTGGGGAAACAAGAGATAGGGTTGGTTTCAGACCCCTCCTCCAAGGGCCACGAAATTCCCCCTCTTCCTCCATATATGAAAGTGCTAGTGATCGACTAGAGGGGGGGTGAATAGGCAATTTTTATGAAAGTCTTCAAAACATGGAAGTTTCGAAGACAAACGATAGAAATAAACCTATTACCATGCAGCGGAAGGTAGACTACACTAAGCAAGCCATAGTCAAGTATTCAATGAAGTGAAAGCACAATGACTAATAGCATCTAGGCAGTATAGATCAGGTAGGAAGATAGTGTGAAGCCAATTAGAACAATCAGTTACTCAGTGAAGATAAAAGATAATGCAATGACTTCACCAGGGCCAACAGTAAGTAAAGGAATGAGAAGGACGAAACCAGTGACTCATTGAAGACAATGATTTGTTGGACCAGTTCCAGTTGTTGTGACAACTGTATGTCTGGTTAGGGAGGCTGAGATTCAACTTAGAAGACCGCGTCTTCACCTTATTCCCCTTGAGCTAAGGACATCCAGTCCTCGCCCAATCACTCTGGTAAGTCTTCAAGGTAGACTCTCAAACCTTCACAGACTTCGTTCACCGGCGATCCACAATGACTCTTGGATGCTCAGAACGCGACGCCTAACCGGCTGGAGGATTCACAGTCCTCAAGTGTAATAAGTCTTTAGATCACACAGACAGGAAGACTTCAGTGATGCCTAACACTCTTTGGCTCTGGGTGGTTAGGGCTTTATCCTCGCAAGGAATTCTCTCTCAAAGGATTCGAGGTGGGTTGCTCTCAAACGACAAAAGCCGTACACTAATTCTGAGCAGCCAACCATTTATGGTTGTAGGGGGTGGGCTATTTATAGCTGATGGTGTCCTGGACTAGGGGGTACTCAACACGTCATCTCCCGATCTGATAGATTGGGCCGAGGACCCCTGTGGCCGTATACTCATGGGCCAGTTCGGACAACTGACGCATACAAGGAAGATTCCACAAGACTTGGCGATCAAGACAAGGACTTCTCCCCACCGGTGTATTCGGCTAGGACTCTTGTTAACCTAGGCCTCTGGTGCATTATATAAACCAGGGCCAGGCTAGTCGATAGATCATATATACACATCAACAATCATACCATAGGCTAGCTTCTAGGGTTTAGCCTCTCTGATCTCGTGGTAGATCAACTCTTGTACTACCCATATCATCAATATTAATCAAGCAGGACGTAGGGTTTTACCTCCTTCAAGAGGGCCCGAACCTGGGTAAAACTTTGTGTCCCCTGCCTCCTGTTACCATCGATCCTAGACGCACAGTTCGGGACCCCCTACTCGAGATCCGCCGGTTTTGACACCGACATTGGTGCTTTCATTGAGAGTTCCGCTATGTGATCGACAAAAGGATCGATGGCTCGCCTGCAGATCAACTGCGACTTCGGCATCTTCGTCACCAGCTCGACTGGTCACCTTGGTTCGACCAAGAACTGCGCCCCGTGTTCAGATCACCATGTTCGGACGAGGGCCTTCATCAACACCTACTCCGATCTCTATCAAGATCATGGAGGAATCGTCCATGGAGCTCGGGGGCTCAACGTCAACATTGCCCTTGGGCGACCGTGCTGTTTTTCCGGACAGCGAACGCGTATCCGCCGCCACCGCCTCCTCGAGCGTCGCTATAATGATCGCTTCAGTGGAATTGTGCGGAATCGAGTCTACAACGACCCTGGAAAATTTCGTCGAGTTTCGATGGAGGAATCTCTAGCAATCTATGATATACCGGAGCCCTGTCAAATCTGGACGGGAATCTGGACGAGTTTAGGGCATGGTGTCCAGCTTCTAGCTCGGACGTCCTCTGAAAGATCCAACCGTTGATCGGCTGCGGAATTCCTATATCTACCACCTCTCAAAATTTCAGCTCGATCTGACTGTCCAAACTCCGGGAACCTTCCGATTAGTGCATCACTTTTTGGATCTGTTTTCTGCGCGAAAACGAATTCGACCCGAGTTCGTCTTTTTTATGAACGGGATTTCAGACACCCTTTTGAAGGAAGTTTTGTATGGGGTATTGTGTTTTGTTTCCGAACACATCCCACTAACTTTAAGATCTTTTGAACATGATCTTCAACATCATGCTGGTGTCAAACCAGTCCGGCAATATTGCTCCACGTCTGCCGACCTGCGCTAGACACGTCGTCACTTTGTTGAGCCGAGCTCAACTTCTTCGGATCATCATCTCGGCAAGCCGAACAAGAGTCCAGCATCGCGAAGGATAAATCATCACAGAGCGGGCATACCGGCATCACCGCACGGTCGCTTCATCAAGCCGGCGTCGACCACGTCACGACCTGCATCGGCAGGGCCGCACTATTGCTTCTTCAAGCTGGTGTCCATCACGCCAACCTACTTCGACTCATCGGCTGACATCGAGGCTTTGACATCTCGGCTGGACCAGGGGCTTTGCCATCTCTTTATCAACCTACTCCGGACACTTCGACGTCACTAGCCGACCAGCTCCGTCACGTTAGCTGGGCCGAGGGCTTTGCCTCGGCGAGCCAACCTTTGCTAGCATTACCATGCCGTCATTTTATCGCCCATCAGGCAATGGGTGTGCGGATCGAGTCCCAATTTTGGGAGTCACCTTCCTTCAGATTGCTACAACAAATAAACCAGGTGCTATTAATCACAGTATTTTTGCTTGTTTGGGTTCATTTTTCCCAATGAATTATTACTCTGGTTTGTCCATCATATGTACACAGGTCTATCAAATGGTGGCCGCATTGACGACAGTCGCATGGTGGTTCGGTCAGTTTCCGTACATAGTCCGGCGAACGCCTCATCCAGAGCTTGGACCGACCTGCGAATTCAGGCTTTGCCACGCCTTTACTGCATCACGCCGATGCCCTGCATCGACATTGACTTCGGCGCCAGGCCATATTTCTTTTATTACTCACTTTGCATAAATTATTTATTATGAAACGATTTTTTAATTATCATTATTACTATTATCTCCGGTTTGTACTATTTTTTGTGCACAGGAAAATGATCCGGGGACTTCGGCGTCACTCTGCCGGTCTGCATTGACCGTGCTATGTCACCACTTCGTCGTGTCGAGCTCTCCGCTCCGCCACCTCGGGACCGGCTTGGGGGATGGAACCTTGCCCCGCATCAAGCTCGGACCGTGTCATCAATACCGAACACATTAGCCAGGTAAGTCGCTTTCATGCTCAAAGCTTTAATTTCTAACTTGTGTTCGATTCGACCAAGCATTATACTTTTTTGGAAAAAAGTTGCTTGTAAAAAAATTTCCTTGTCCAAACTTTGTTTGTGACACACAAATTCAAGGACCCTATTCACTTGGGGGCTTCCTTTATGAAGCTTTTTCCTCTTGCATATGATTATACTTGTACGGCTTCGTTCCTTGTTCGTGTATTATGCCACAATATGCACCATATTGACTTAAGCGATTTGCAAGCTGGGTTACCTCGCTCTTGTGTTTACCCCTACGATCCCGATTGTTCAGCTAGGGAGTAAAGGGAGCACCTCTGTGATTGTCACGATCGGGTCACCCGAGCCGGACCTCAGACTGGGTGAAGCCGAAAGCTAGTGCTCTTATAGTTTTCAATGATGATTGGCACACAACGGAACTCATGAGTACAAAAAATCTATTGCACAAGTATCATAATAACAATGAGCACCGAAGAAAGGTATCGATGGGGGTACTATTTTCTTCGAAGATGCTTCTTACACTTCACGGTAATATAGCGTAAGTTCCTTGTGCGCGCTTTGTCTGTTACAGCCTTATGGCCTGATTGCCTGGTTATTGGAAACACCATCGATATTCTCGACCGATGGAGTACATAACACTTTTCGGTCCTTGACCGAAGAGGGAGAAGCTGACGGTCGGTTAAGACGCGTTTAAAGTTCGGTTGAACATAGATATGATATAAGTACTTCGGTACATGCAATCATTCTTCTACCCAAGTCACTTGGGGGCTCTTAAGTTTATTTGAGCCGTTTTATAATAAGTGTTCTTCTTCTTAGTCGTTGCAAAGTTTTTTTATTATTTATCACTCCTTTTTTCGACATGAGTGTGCGGTCACTAGCCGGGGAGCCTAATTTCTCTCTCAAAGCCGCTAGAGTTTAGTTTGCTAAACTGGCCTGATGAGAAGTACTCCGCCCTCGGGATAGGAGGTTGAAGCCATAGGCTGACCTGCTCGAAGTCTTGAGATAGGATGTATCATGTTAAAGCACGACAGAAGCACTTTTTTTTCTTCTAAAACCAATTTTTGGATTGGCACCGAACACTTGATCTTGTTCGGACGTCAAGTTTTTACTGACGTTTTTTGGCTTTTCGAGCCTATGGCACTTTTAAACTATTTGTGCTTTTCCAGCATTAGTCTCGCAGTGCAATGCCGGGCACCTTTAGGGATTCGGCAAAAACATTCTCAGATATTGCTATATATGCATCGGTTTCGAATTATGTCTTCGGTCAATAGTTGGGTTGCCCGGCTCCTGCACTTGCTTCCTACGTTCCGTTTTGTTCGGCTAGGCGTGAAAAGGGAGAACCACTGCGATTGTGCTTCTAGCTCACATGGTTAAGCACCTCAGTGGAGAAAGCCGAAAACTGACTGTCATAATAAGCGTAAACTAGTCAGCGATCCGATGACTATGTTAAAAGACGAGCCATTCATAACATTGGCCGAAGTGTTTACGGCTTGACCCCGACTGTCGCTGAACACTACCGGGGGCTATTAACTGGCCTCCCAAACTAAATCCTCGATATTTTGCTCTTACATTAGAGCTAAGGTTTAATGATCATGCTTAGCATGGCAACCCAAAGAAAGGAACCGATAGCGGGACTATTTTCTTTGGAAGACATTTCTTCTGTTAAACAGTAATATAACATATCTCTCTGCGTACCTTTGTTTATAAAACCGTATGGCCAGATTGCCTTGTTTGTTGTAAATCTTTGCCCTCATAAAGGCTTTATAAAGTAGGACAAACACTCCTCGGCTACTGGCCGAGGAGGTGGAAGCCGATGGTCGGTCAACAAAGTTTTGTACAATGCGGATCCGAGCATTGATGACGTAAAGTACTTGGATACATAGAGTCATTACACATAATTTGTGATTTTACTATGGATATTGATCCTTAATTCGGCCACCCATGCCCGCATTAAGGCTCGGGGGCTACTGGGCTTCGGGCTTATTATTTACAAATATTAAAGGGGCACATCAATCCCCTGATCTGGTGTTGCCACCCGACCAGTGTCTCGGGGGCTACTGCATTGCTTGTCCAATGCAGAGAATTTTATGTGCAATATAGTTTTTGAGGAGATTTTGATCCTCAGGTTGGTCGTCCGCACCCAACCTGAGTCTCGAGGACTGAGCACGCCGCTTTTAGTGTCCCGAAGTATTCTGCCGAGCTAGGACTTGATCCTCAGGCCGATTTTGCAAATCAACCTGAGTCTCAGCGGCTACTGGGATCAGTGGTCTTACGTCATCCTTCATGTGCATCTCGGGTTTTACACCGATACACACCTTGAGGGCTACTGGCTATATATCTCGGCAGAGAATAAATTGCACCAACAAAAAATATTCACAAAAATCGGCCCACATTCGGGGTGGTGCACCACCTCGGAAGTAGTCCGGCATAAAGCTCGGGCGCTAGTGGCTGGCTCCATAGAGGGCATTTCCGGCATTAAGCTCGGCTAAACTCCTTCAACTTTTTTGAACCAAGGTGATATGACACCTCGGATATAGTCCGGCGTTGGAGGTGGGACACTATCCGGCGTTGGAGCTTGGACATAGTCCGGCGTTGGAGCTCAGATACATTCCGGCGTTGGAGCTCGGAAGCGGTCCGGCATTGGTGCTCGGCCGCAAAAGATACCTCGAATGCAGTCCGGCGTTAGAGCTCGGAGGCAAGAGGACACTGCCTCCCGGGAACAACTTCAAACCCGAGGTGTGGCATAAAAATAATAAGGCATTGGTAAAGGCCGGAAACTTAAAGGGGCTCCTCGGATACCCGATGTATAAACTTGTCGAATTCATTTCGGCGATCCTCAAGATCGAAGATGAGAAGATTTGTTGAACCAGTTTTCAAGACCGACGACCGAAGATGAAGAACAGTTTGGAAGAATCGAGGAGCGTCCCTAACTTGAAGACCGGTTCAGGGGGCTATTGACGGTGTCCTGGACTAGGGGGTACTCAACACGTCATCTCCCGATCTGATAGATTGGGCCGAGGACCCCTGTGGCCGTATACTCATGGGCCAGTTCGGACAACTGCCGCATACAAGGAAGATTCCACAAGACTTGGCGATCAAGACAAGGACTTCTCCCCACCGGCGTATTCGGCTAGGACTCTTGTTAACCTAGGCCTCTGGTGCATTATATAAACCAGGGCCAGGCTAGTCGATAGATCATATATACACATCAACAATCATACCATAGGCTAGCTTCTAGGGTTTAGCCTCTCTGATCTTGTGGTAGATCAACTCTTGTACTACCCATATCATCAATATTAATCAAGTAGGACCTAGGGTTTTACCTCCATCAAGAGGGCCCGAACCTGGGTAAAACTTTGTGTCCCCTGCCTCCTGTTACCACCGATCCTAGACGCACAGTTCGGGACCCCCTACCCGAGATCCGCCGGTTTTGACACCGACAATAGCCACTAGGCAACCCGACCTGATTTGTCCGAAATGACCCTGGGTCACTAAGGAACTGACATGTGTTCCAACGGTCAGATTTCAAACACACGCGGCAACTTTACTTGGGCTACAAGCAAAGCTGACTCATCCAGCTTTGGATAAGATTTGCTCTCATTGTCTTCGCTCGAAGACATAGGATTTTGGTTGAGCATCACTTCAGTCACTCTGACTTTGTTCACTTGGACCCCACTTAATAGTACGGTGGTTCCTATGACTCAACAAATAAGAAAAGGAGACAACGAAACAACTAAGTCTTTGTGCCCCATAGTCTTCACGCAATGTGTTCTCTTGTCATAGTCTTCAATGTGAATATCTTCACATACCACCATTGTCTTCAATGTCTTCATACATTTTTAGGGGTCATCTCTGGTAGATAAACCGAATCAATGAGGGACTACTACCTGTGTTATCCTGCAATTCTCACAAACACATTAGTCCCTCAACCAGGTTTGTCGTCAATACTCCAAAACCAACTAGGGGTGGCACTAGATGCACTTACAATCTCCCCCTTTTTGGTGATTGATGACAAACTGGTTGAAGTTTTCAACGGGGATAAAAGTATGTGAAATGTAAAGGATTTTGGTATTGTCTTCATAAGTGGCAAAGGCTCCCTCTGAAGATGTGCATATAAGTAATTTGCTTTTGGAATGCAAATGCATAGGGCAGGTTGTACTTGTGGAGATCCTCTTCAACTTATGACGACAATTCATCATGCATGAAAAGTATGTGAAGATAATGACATGCATAATGAAAAATGGACGTCTGTAGAATGACCTAAGTGCGGAAGTTATCATCGCACATGCGGAATTTATCATCGCATCATAGAATAACAAATAAGTAGCAGACGACCATCGAGTTTAAGTGTTACAACTCAAAGAACTAAATGTATCAAAAAGCGAGAGTTGTAAACACTAGGCAAAATATAAAACCACCGCCCATATGGACCCGCTTGAAGACTATCAAACTCACATGCTTCTCCCCCTTTTGTTAGTAAGGACCAAAAAGGTTTGAAGACATAGAGCACCTACTCGTTCCCATGAGGAGTTGGTGAAGCAGGAGGGTCGTCGGTGTTGGTTGGCGGTGCAGACGAACTTGGTGCAGTGTTGATTCGCGTTGAAGGTGGTGAAGTAGCATCGTCTTCATCATTGATGACATGTGCATTCACTGTTGCAGAAGAGGAGGAGAACTCAGAGTCTTCGAGAGACGGAGTACGCCGCAACACAGTCCTTCTCGGAGGTGTTGAGTCAAACTTGAAGCTTTCAGAGAAGCCATCATCTTGAAGATCATCTTCAGAACACATAAGCGCCAGCCCTTTGCATGTATGCCGACAAGTTTCATGGGCGACAAAGGCATTCTTGGTGGCAAGGTTGCAAATCCTGTTTATGTCCACCAAGAGGCTTTTCATTTGGCGCTTCAGCCAGTCATGATGCTTATCCTGTTTCTAATGAAGGGCAACCAGAAGCTCTCGGTCATTGAGAACACGAGATCGCTTCTTAGGCCGTTGTGCAATGGTGCTTTCAGTGGCTTCAGTGAGGGCACGATGAGGTGCACGGGTAGTACCAGCCAGAGGATAAACACGAGTGACTGCTTGGACTCCTTCAATGTGTTGCGAGAAGCTTTGATTATCAGCATTTTGAAGACTAAGGGGCTCCTTGGCAGGCTCTAGATAGATGGCTTCAACTGACATATCGACGTCAGGCAGAAAAATCAGATGATTGCGAGCAGAGGGCTGATAGGTGATAGCTGAGTGTAGTTTGATCAGACGCATAATCCATGGAGCATAAAACTTCAAGCCAAAGAGATCAGATCCTGATGCAGCAAGTTGGCGGATGAAGAAGTCTTGTGCATTGAAGCTTTTGCCGTGAAGAATATGGAAGACCAAAGTCTTCATTGCACCTTCAAGCTTTGCATGTGGAGAATGTCCTTTGATGGCCCAGAGATTTCGCCTTATTATGTGATAGATAGTATGTGGCAGATACTCAAGGTCTTCAACAAAGAACTCCTTAGGATATTCAGCATCGGGAGGCTAAGGCTTCATCATGCTAAGCATCTGACTCATGTTGGGTCCAGGCTTGTGAAAAATGCTTTCCATAGCAGCACCGTGAAGCTGACAACCAGGTTCATAAAGATCACCTGGAGTGGGCAGGCCAGTGAGCTCAATGACATCAAAGGCTTTGGCTTCATGGTGAACATTGCATGTCATCCACTCAAGGACCCAAGTCTTCGGATCCCTGTTGTAGCCACGAATATGAAGAGTGGCATAGAATTGGAGCAGCAGTTCTTCGTTCCAGTGCTCCTTGTCAGTGACGAACTGCAACAAGCTAGACTCCCTGAAGCAATCCAGCGCTTCTTCCAAACAGGGCAGACCAGTTATGGCTTCAGTGTCAAGACGCATATGTGAAAAAATGTGACCTTGATTGTATAAGATGCATGAGTAATAACTGTGCTACTGATAGCTCCAGAACCGATCAGAAGATATTCTTGCCTTAGAGTAGGGGTTCTTGGTGCTATCAAAGAAGGTGTTGTGTGCTTTGAAGCCATTGATATTGAATGATCCAGGTGCAGATGCGGTGCCTGGAAACCTAGGCAGCCTTGGCATTGGCTTCTGAACCCGAGGCCTGCGCTCGACGTGCTAGTCAAATTAGGGACCAGCAGCAGGTGGAGGAACAAGAAGAGGCCATTCGACAGTGATAAGCTGGACATAGTTGTATGCTTGCTCGATAGTATGTGGCCTTGGTGGCGGAACAGGAGCAGCGGTATCAACAAAGGTGTCAGGCTGCACATCTGTTGTAGGTGCATCATTGGCTTCATTGGCTTCTGGCACAATGTTTGGTGCAGGCTCCACATTGTCTTCAGCTATGACCACGTCATTGGCTTCAGTGGTGTTAGTGGTGGCAGCCTCAGGATTCTCAACCTCCACTTGAGGAGCTGGAGGGTCGGGCACCGACACATTCACTTCAGGAATAGCTTCTTCAGTGATGGGAGGAGTAGGGACACGTTCTTCTGCTTGTTTTTCTTTGGCTGATGCAGTCGGATTGTCTTCAGCAACTTTAGCTCCAGACTCGGAGACATTCACAGTAGGAGTGGCTTCTGGGAACACCTGACGTGCAACAAATTGGTGGTGCACTTCTCCTTCTGGAACCTCGAAAGAGGCACTTGGGGCCTTGGTCCTTTGCGAAGGCTGCGTAATGCTGGCGACGCCTGTGGAGATGGAGTTGGCTGGGCCTCAAAGTAATCTTCTTCTTCTTGCACTGGCGGGGTGACTTGTTGTTGGGGAGTACTCGGGGTGTCTTGTTGTTGTGGGTGATCAGCCCATGATGCATCCTGAGCAATTGGCGTCAGAGGACGACCAATGCTGATGAGTTCGTTGTTCGTGAGAACAGGCGATGATACCAAGTTGTGCTCAATCTGAGGAAGAACTACATCATCTTCAACATTGTCATGGTGACTAATGTCTTCAGCGGCAGTGGGGTCAACTGCTGGAATGTCTTTAGCTTCAGGAGCCTCTGTGGAAGCAGGCTCATGAACTACCATCCGTCATTCTTGATGCGAAGAGTCAGGATGAGCAACCAAGATGGGCTCGACAACAAGGGGCTCTATGGGAGCAGCTCGATCTTTCTTGGTTTTGTGCTTCTTCTTGGAGGGAGAGACATCAGAAGCTTCATGATTTTTCCTCTTTCTGGCTTCAGCCTCGGCAGCCCTTGTCTTCTTCAGTTCTAAAGTGGTTGACTTGACCTTTGGCTTCGAGCCGGACATGCTGCTTGGGAAGACAATGCGAGGTTCTTCCCACCTTGAAGGTGCAGATTTGTCAGTCGATGGCTTCTTCTTCTTCTTTGCAGCCATTCTGGGGTCGATGCCAGGACGCCCAAGAGCCTTGCGCTTCTCAGCTTCATTGTAGGCTTGCACGCACTTGTCAGCCAGACTCTTCATGCGCTCACGAGAACCTTTAGCTTCTTCTCGTTTCTTGAGAAAAGCTTCCTTGAGCTCGTGCAGCATAACCTTGAAGTTTTTGACATCTTGCACGCCGAGCTTTGCCATGTGCTTCTTGAATTGAGCTTTCTCGTAGTTGATCTTGTGCTTCAGTTCAACGATGCGCTGAGCTAGAGCTAGCTCAGAAGCAATGGCGCCATTGAAAGAGACGCTGAGGCCAATTGGAAGTTGCAAATCGTCAAAGCTGAGATTGGGGGTTTCAAACCACTCATCAATGAAGTTGTGGATGATTGCCACGTCAAAGAGAGGCAAATCATTGAAGATTTCTGCTTCTTCCTTGCTCTTAATCAGTTGCTCAAGAGCGTCATCTACAAGATCTTCATCACTGGACAGATCAATGTGTTCGTCTTGCATAATGGCAGCAGGGGTCAATGCCTGATTAGTATTCTTTTTCATCTCCGTCTTCTTGGAGATACGTGATAGATCTTCAGACTGCACACTGTCTTCAGGAGGTGCAGTAGCCAGTGGCTTCGCACGTGAAACTTTTGGAGGAGCAGCTGACTTTGAAGCTTTAGCCTTCTTTTGCTTCCGCGGCTTTGGAGTAGGAGCTGGGGCTTCATCAGTGTCGGCATCATTATCAGAATGATCCACTTTGGCACCTTGAACAGAAATGTGAGTGATAAGGCTATCAAGGTTGTAGAAAGGTCCGATGATATTGGGTTCAACATCGCGTGTGCCGTTAGCCCGGGGAGCAGAAGGACCAGGGTTGAAGTCTAGTCCCAATGACTTCTTGTTTTCCTTGGCCGATGCCTTTGTGTGCTGGAAGTTGCGCTTGAAGAGATTATCGTCACGACACCAGAGCAGTGATGATGGGTCGGCATTTTCAAGCTATGGTCCACGGACCATATAGGGATAGAAACCCTGAACAATAGCTTCAGCTCTGGTCTTGGGTGGAAGGCTTCAGAAGAGAATGTCACCCCAAGGACTCTTGATGGCATTCTTCTTAGCATACTCCTGGGTCACAAACTTGTATTTAAACCATTGTTCGGCCCAATATCTTCGAATCCATTGGATTCGTGTCTTGCGCTGATTGTAATCCTCTTCGGGATCTGTCTTGTACAGCTCTGAGAGGTCATCAGGCAGATCTCTTGATGTTCCCCCTCGACGCTGTCTGCCACCCTTCCTTGCTGATTTCTCTGTAGCCATGAACTTCAAACTGAATGGCTTCAACATGTTCAAAGGCTTCAAAGGCTTCTGCTTGCTGGTCAAACAGGAACTGGCTTCGGGAGAGTTAATGTGATGCTGTAAGAATTCTGCAAACGAATGCAGACTATGAGAACTAAGGGATTCTCCCACGGACATGTACCTGTGACAACATTAGAGATGCGAGGGAAGGGGAGAGGTCATATGCATTCTCAGAAGATTTTGAAGATAAATCAGTTTGAAGACATTGACCTCATGGTGCGAAGACATTCACTTATGTGTTTGAAGTTGGTTCCATATTTGTACGAATCCAGGAATAGGTACAAGTGAGGAATCTAACTCGTTATGAAGCTTAAGTGAGTATACTAGGCATTGTATGAGATGCAGACATGATAGATCTAACATTGAGTAGGCAGAAACCACTTTCGGTAAACATGATGAATCTTTTAGGATCAAAAAGATGGTAAAAAGAGAGTTTTATTTACCACAAGATGAACTGCTAGATGGAAAGAGTAGGAGACCGAGCAGTTCAATCCACCGTGCCCTAACTTGGTGACGGAGGACACCTACGGCGGCGGCTGAGAGGACGATGACCGCAGCCGGCGTGAGGACGGTGTCGGTGAAGTCGCGGCAGCTAAGCACTTCGTCGCCGGCGTCGTCGAGATCTAGCGGTGGCGCTAGGGTTTTGACGAGGTGGAGAGGTGGAATAAGGTTTTCTTGACCGCAGGGGACATGTATTTATAAGGAAGTATGCGGCACAACGTAATTACGCAGGTGCCCCTGGCGGTTCACATCTGAGGGACATGTGGCAAGCATGCAACATACTCGGAGTTGTCCCACGTTCCCACGCCCGCCCGAACTGTCGGATGGTCATTCTGGCTTCTTCGGATTTCAGGCAATAAGGATAGAGCATTTAAAATAGACTTAATGTTTGTCTTTGTATCTTCTGCTGACAAGGACGCAGAGAAGACATTCGACTATTTCAATAGAATGCATATGATTTGGACAGATAGAGTTTGAGATAGAAAGCATAGAGAGATTAGGGTCCGATCACATTCACTTAGTTCAAAAGATTCAACAAGGAAGACGTAGCTATAAGTGATGCTGTAGAGGACAGAACACTAATATGTATATATCAGAATACAATCAAATCAACATAGTGGAGATAATCATGAAGACAAGTTGAAATTGAAGACAAACAAAATGTGAAGACATAGCAAATGTAACGCCATGAGTAAAACACTTCAAACAGAAGAATTTGGTGGTGGCGTTACCCACCGTATAGGAAGTATTAGACCCAGACACGGCGCACAATTATCGTGGCGCTCCGAAGTCAAATTCCACGTTAATGTATTCACACTCAGAATGTAAGTCTTCATTGATTGAAGATATACTTTACTTCGTGTGTTGCACATCTATGTCATCAACATGCTTAAGTGTTAGGATGTGTGCCTGATCACAGGACATTTGAGGATTCCAAGATATTTAGCTCACACCGTCACTTGCAAAACCTCTTCTCATCCAAGGGCTTGGTGAAGATATCTGCCAATTTGCTCTTCAGTGTTGACGTGTATGATATCAATATCTTCCTTCATAACATGATCTCTGAGAAAGTGATGACGAATTTCAATGTGCTTTGTCTTCGAGTGCTGAACTGGGTTGTTGGCAATCTTGATGGCGCTTTCATTGTCGCAGTAGAGTGGCAGTTGCTTCAGATGAATGCCATAGTCTTTGAGTGTTTGCTTCATCCATAGAAGCTGAGCGCAGCAAGATCCAGCATCAATGTATTCAGATTCAGCAGTGGAGAGAGATACACAGTTCTGCTTCTTTGAAGACCAACATACAAGTGATCATCCTAGAAAATGACATGTGCCTGATGTAGACTTGCGATCCACCTTGTCACCAGCATAATCAACATCCGAGAATCCAACTAGATCAAACTCTGAGCCCTTTGGATACCATAATCCTAGTGTTGGGGTGTGAGCCAAATATCTGAGAATTTGCTTCACAGCTAAGTGATGCGATTCCTTTGGTGCCGCTTGGAACCGGGCACACATGCAAACACTAAGCATGATATCTGGCCTAGATGCACATAAATAAAGCAAGGAACCAATCATGGAGCGGTATACCTTTTGATCAAACTCTTTACCATTGTCGTCGGGACCCAGATGATGTTTGGCTAGCATTGGCGTCATGAAGCCTTTGCAATCTTGCATCCCAAATTTCTTCAGGCAATCTTTGAGGTATTTCTCTTGAGATATAAAGATGTCGTTGCGTTGCTGACGTATTTGAAGACCAAGGAAGAACTTCAGCTCACCCATCATGGACATCTGATATTGCTCTTGCATCATATATCCAAACTCTTCACTGTATTTCTGATTGGTGCAGCCGAAGATAATGTCATCCACATATATTTGGCACACAAACAGTTCACCATCATATGTCTCCATGAAGAGAGTGGGGTCGAGGGAACCAGGTTTGAAGCCTTTGCTCTTCAGGAAGTCTTTGAGTGTGTCATACCAAGCCCGAGGGGCTTGTTTGAGGCCATACAGTGCCTTGTTGAGCTTGTACACCATGTCAGGATGTTTTGGATCTTCAAAGCCAGGCGGTTGTGCAACATACACTTCTTCTTCAATCTTGCCATTGAGAAAAGCGCTCTTCACATCCATTTGATACAGAAGAATGTTATGATGATTTGCATAGGCCAGCAGTATGCGTATGGCTTCAAGCCTAGCCACAGGAGCAAATGTTTCATCGAAGTCAATCCCTTCAACTTGAGTGTATCCTTGAGCAACGAGACAAGCTTTGTTTCTGACAACTTGACCATGCTCATCTTGCTTGTTGCGATATATCCATTTAGTGCCTATTATATTGTGCTTACGACTTACGAGGATCAGGACGCTTAACCAGTTCCCAAACATTATTCAGCTCAAACTGTTGAAGCTCTTATTGCATAGCTTGAATCCATTCAGGTTCCATGAAGGCTTCATCAACTTTCTTGGGTTCAGATATTGAGACGAATGCGAAGTGCCCATAGAAATTTGGTACCTGTGTTGCCCTTGAACGAGTGAGTGGACCAGGTGCATTGATGCTATCAATTATTCTCTCATTCTGTACTTCATTTGCAACACGAGGATGTACAGGACGAAGATTTTGCTCTTGCTGATCATTATCATCGTTAGAAGGATTGTCTTCAGGCTGAGCATTGTCTTCAGGTTGATCAGGTGCGGAGATGATAAGTTCCTCTTCAGGCTGAGCTTCATATGGTATGATTTCTCCAGTTCCCATAAGTTTGATTGGTTCACTGGATGGAACTTCATCTAGCACATTTGGCAGGTGCTCTCTTTGCGAGCCGTTAGTCTCATCGAACCGCACATCCACAGTTTCAACCACTTTATAGTGAAAGAGGTTGAAGACTCTGTAGGAGTGTGAATCCTTTCCATATCCAAGCATAAAACCTTCATGTGCTTTCGGTGCAAATTTTGAAGTGTGTTGTGGATCCTTGATCCAGCACCTGACACCAAATACTCTGAAGTAACAAACATTTGGCTTCTTGCCAGTAAGGAGCTCATAGGATGTCTTGTTGAGAAGCTTGTGAAGATAAACATGGTTGATGATATGGCATGCAGTATCAATGGCTTCAGGTCAGAATTTTCTTGGAGTCTTGTATTCATCAAGCATCATCCGGGCCATCTCAATAAGTGTTCTGTTCTTGCGTTCCATGATGACATTCTGCTGCAGCATGTACGGAGCTGAGAATTCATGTGTGATGCCCAATGTATCAAGATACATATCTAGGCCAGTGTTCTTGAATTCAGTGCCATTGTCACTTCTGATGTGCTTTATCTTGACGCCATAGTTGTTCATGGCTCGATTGGCGAAGCGTCTGAAGACATCCTGCACTTCAGTCTTGTAGAGGATTATATGCACCCAAGTATATCTTGAATAATCATCAACAATGACAAAGCCATAGAGACAAGCAGTAGTAGTAAGAGTTGAGTAATGAGTGGGACCGAAAAGGTCCATGTGGAGCAGTTCGAAGGGTTGAGTCGTTGTCATGATTGTCTTCAAGGGATGCTTGGCCCTCGTCATCTTTCCTGCTTCACAGGCACCGCATAAGTGATCCTTCTTGAACTTGACGCCCTCGATGCCTATGACATGCTTCTTTCTTGCAAGAGCGTGAAAGTTCCTCATGCCAGCATGCCCTAGCCTCCGATGCCAGAGCCATCATTCTGAAGCTTTTGCTAGAAGACATACTGCAAGTTATGGTCCTGCTGAGAAATCTACCACGTACAAATCATCTTTCCGATACCCTTCAAAAACAGTGTCAGCAAATGTGATGTGACTTTTGTCAGATGGACGTAAGGTTGAGTCCATAAGAAGACTTCGCTTGCCATTCATGTGATTAGTACACCCACTATCAATAATCCATTCTGAAGCAGCTGGTGTCGTACCCTACAGTGCAGTTAGGGGGATAGGCTTCATGAAGAGAATTGTGAAGCATAAACATTTGACGAGCAAGTGGATTATGAAAGCTTAGATCAAGGCTAGGACTAATCGGGCAAGTAGCAAGCGACTCAGGAACAAAATACATAATAAGACCATTTGGGCATTTGATCTTGTGCCCTACAAGATGTTTAAGGTCCCCAGCAATAGCTTCAGACGATTTTGGTTTTCGGCTGGAGACCTTTCCCTGCAAAAAAGAGTTAAGCTTTCTTAGCCACCCACATCTTCAAGTGTGGCTTCGAAGCAATGAGTCTAAGTGCAGCATCTAAGAACTTTTGGCTTTGGAGCCCTAGCAAAAAGTCTTGCAGGTGGACAATAGTACTCATAAGAATAAGAAGAGTAGTTCTTGGTCTTATGAACATGGCGGTTTGATGAAACACGCTCATATTCATAGGCCTGAGTATGGCTTCCCTGCAAAACATTTGTATTAGTGCGACTCAGGTGAGTCCTTTGTCTGTATGAAGCCTTTGGACCATATGAAGCCTGTGGTCTGGGGTTTGTCTTCTTCACTTGTGGTGTCATGACGACATTCACAGGAAGATTCTCCAAACACCTTTTCGGCACCCAGACTTTCTTCATAGGCGGCCCATTCCTGCAGTTAGTACCAACATACCTGGCAAACACTTCACCATTCTGATTCTTTAACAATTTATAGTTTGCATTAAAGGATTCATCAATAACAATGGGATTAGCACAAGTGAAGCCAGATAGGGTGGATGGATCCACTGAAGGTTCCTTTGCAGCAACCCATGTGGTTTTGGAGTACTGCTTAGGTTTCCAGTAAGAGCCATCAGCATTCATTTTCCTTTCGAACCCAACACCCTCTTTCCTAGGGTTTCGATTCAGGATCTGCCTTTTGAGAACATCACATAGTGTCTGATGCCCTTTGAGACTTTTGAACATCCCTGTTTCAAGCAATGTCTTCAACCTAGCATTCTCATCAGCAATAGTAGTGGCATCCTCAGCAGAGGGGTTAGTTACCACATCAGCAGTTGAAGATATTGAAATAGAAGCAGCAGTAGAACATTCAACAACAGAAGTAGCGTTATCACGCTCAATGCATTTAAGACATGGTCATTCAAATCCTTCCTGAGTGGAACTGATCTGTTTGGCGCGAAGTGACTTGTTTTCCTTTTGAAGATCTTCATGAGCGGCTCTCAATTTCTCAAGATCTTGCTTCCTTTGAAGATAATCATAGGAAAGCTTTTCATGAGTTGTTGAGAGCGTTTCATGACGACTTTCAAGTTCCTCATACTTAACATGAAGATTTTTTATGTCTTCAATTAAGGACTGAGATCGAGTCATTTCAGCGTCTAATAGGTCATCGCTTTTGTCTAATAGTTTTTGAATATGTTCCATAGCTTTCTGTTGTTCAGTTGCAATTTTAGCAAGTGTTTTGTAGTTGGGTTTGGAACCACAATCAGAGTCATCTTCACTTGATGTTTGATAGTGAGTGGTGCATGAGTTTACCTTGGCACCGCGTGCCCTGAAGCAGTAGGTGGGAGTGGAGTTGTCCTTGTCATTAGCATCGGCGTTGGTGACGAAGTCATTGCCTTCAGTGTTGAAGATGGACTTGGCAACGTAGGCTATAGCCAGACTTGCAACGCCAGAATCGGACTCCTCCTCAGACTCCACCTCTGCCTCCTCAGAAGCAGACTCCTCCTCTGAATCCATTTCCTTGCCGACAAACGCGCGGGCTTTGCCAGATGAGCTCTTCTTGTGTGATGAAGACTTTGAGGAAGACTTGGAAGAAGACTTTGAGTATTTCTTCTTCTTCTTGTCATCAGAATCATACTCCTTGCTCTTCTTCTTCTTCTTCTTCTTCTTCTTCTTGTTCTCATTGTCCCACTGCGGACACTCAGAGATGTAGTGACCAGGTTTCTTGCACTTGTGGCATGTTCTCTTCTTGTAGTCATGAGCAGAAGCTTCATCATTTCTTGAGCTGGATCGTGAAGACTTTCTGAAGTCTTTCTTCTTGGTGAATCTCTGGAACTTCTTCACAAGCATAGCAAGCTCCCTTCCAATGTCTTCAGGATCATCAGAACTGCAGTCAGATTCTTCATCAGATGAGGAAACAGCTTTTGCCTTCAAGGCGCGAGTTCGCCCATAGTTGGGACCGTAGATGTCTCTTTTCTCAGAAAGCTGAAACTCATGTGTGTTGAGCCTTTCAAGTATGTCAGACGGATCGAGTGTCTTGAAGTCAGGACGTTCTTGAATCATCAGGGCTAGGGTGTCAAACTTGGTGTCAAGTGATCTCAGGAGTGTCTTGACAATTTCATGCTTGGTGATCTCAGTAGCGCCGAGAGCTCGAAGCTCATTTGTGATGTTAGTGAGGCGGTCAAACGTGAGCTGGACATTCTCATTGTCGTTTCTCTTGAAGCGGTTGAAGAGGTTGTGAAGGACACTGATTCTTTGATCTCTCTGGGTTGAGACGCCTTCGTTGACCTTGGAGAGCCTGTCCCAGACTTGCTTGGATGTTTCCAGAGCACTCACACGGCCATACTGTCCTTTGGTCAGATGACCACAGATGATGTTCTTGGCAGTGGAATCCAGTTGAACGAACTTCTTGACATCAACAGCGGTGACACCTTCACCAGCCTTGGGAACGCCATTCTTGACGACATACCAGAGGTCGACATCAATGGCTTCAAGTTGCATGCGCATCTTATTCTTCCAGTAGGGATATTCAGTTCCATCGAAGACGGGGCACGCAACGGAGACTTTGATTATCCCTGCAGTCGACATAGCTAAAACTCCAGGTGGTTAAACCGAATCACACAGAACAAGGGAGTACCTTGCTCTGATACCAATTGAAAGTGCTAGTGATTGACTAGAGGGGGGGGGGTGAATTGGCGATTTTTATGGAAGTCTTCAAAACATGGAAGTTTCGAAGACAAACGATAGAAATAAATCTATTACCATGCAGCGGAAGGTAGACTACACTAAGCAAGCCATAGTCAAGTATTCAATGAAGTGAAAGCACAATGACTAATAGCAGCTAGGCAGTATAGATCATGTAGGAAGATAGTGTGAAGCTAATCAGAACAATCAGTTACTCAGTGAAGACAAAAGATAGTGCAATGACTTCACCAGGGCCAATAGTAAGTAAAGGAATGGGAAGGACAAAACCAGTGACTCGTTGAAGACAATGATTTATTGGACCAGTTCCAGTTGCTGTGACAACTGTACGTCTGGTTAGGGAGGCTAAGATTCAACTCAGAAGACCGCGTCTTCACCTTATTCCCCTTGAGCTAAGGACACCCAGTCCTCTCCCAATCACTCTGGTAAGTCTTCAAGGTAGACTCCCAAACCTTCACAGACTTCATTCACCGGCGATCCACAATGACTCTTGGATGCTCAGAACGCGACGCCTAACCGGCTGGAGGATTCACAGTCCTCAAGTGTAATAAGTCTTCAGATCACACAGACAGGAAGACTTCAGTGATGCCTAACACTCTTTGGCTCTGGGTGGTTAGGGCTTTATCCTCGCAAGGAATTCTCTCTCAAAGGCTTCGAGGTGGGTTGCTCTCAAACGACAAAAGCCGTACACTAACTCTGAGCAGCCAACCGTTTATGGTTGTAGGGGGTGGGCTATTTATAGCCACTAGGCAACCCGACCTGATTTGTCCGAAATGACCCTGGGTCACTAAGGAACTGACACATGTTCCAACGGTCAGATTTCAAACACACGCGGTAACTTTACTTGGGCTACAAGCAAAGCTGACTCATCCAACTCTGGATAAGATTTGCTCTCATTGTCTTCGCTCGAAGACATAGGATTTTGGTTGAGCATCACTTCAGTCACTCTGACTTTGTTCACTTGGACCCCACTTAACAGTACGGTGGTTCCTATGACTCAACAAAGAAGAAAAGGTGACAACGAAACAACTAAGTCTTCGTGCCCCATAGTCTTCACGCAATGTCTTCTCTTGTCATGGTCTTCAATGTGAATATCTTCACATACCACCATTGTCTTCAATGTCTTCATACATTTTTAGGGGTCATCTCCGGTAGATAAACTGAATCAGAGGGACCACTACCTGTGTTATCCTGCAATTCTCACAAACACATTAGTCCCTCAACCAGGTTTGTCGTCAATACTCCAAAACCAACTAGGGGTGGCACTAGATGCACTTACAATATATACATCCCTTAGGGTGTCGTTTAGACTTTTTGTTTTGTTTAGATTAAAAGTTCGCCATAGCTGCAACTTCGCGTACTTTGTTTGTGTTCAACGACTAGACAAAGACGTCACAGAACCCCAACTTGATCAATAAAGCTTTCATCTTATATTCGCAATATCTAGATTGCAATCTTAGTTTCTTGCTTGTTCTTCGTTTGCTTGCAGGAAATAGACCTTCGTGGTCAGGTTGATCGTGCTCTGGCGTGGTCAATAACCTCTCGGAGTTGGTTTAGCGATTGCTAAGGCGCGACGTCCTCACACGTTCATAGTCGGATCGTGAAAGTCTACTCCTTTGAAACGATAATCACCATCTCATTGAAATACGGGACACCTTTGCCTCTATCACTCGCGAAACCCATCATTGCACTTCCGCAATCCCGTTGAGCTTCCGAATCCACCACCGCATTCCACTACCACCATTTGACATTTGCCTTTGGAGATTTTGAGTTTGCGGTTTTTCCGTATTCTAGGGTGTTTCGGCTAACTAGGAACGGTTCAACATCGACAACACCGCCACTCAACTTGGCCAAGGATTCGACATCGACCACCTTCGCCATTTTGACACCCTAACCGTAAGCAAGACAATAACCTCTATATCACCTTGGTATCATGGTATCCCATCATCGTACATTCTTCTTGCCATTGTATTGATAACCCCTAGCCCATTTTGCGTCACTTGCCTATCGAGACTAGAAATGAGTATTGCCAGCAACGTTACTTGTGCACATTAGTGATCCGCCCTTCTCCTTCTATTGCCGGTAACCTATATATCATCTTGGTATCATCATATCATCTCTCGTGTCACAAGATTGTTTCCGCATATACACAATTGCTATCTTGGTTTGTGCATTTTGCATAATTGGCCATATCAAAAAAAGAATAAGCTTTTAAGCAAAAAGAGTGAACAAAGAGCTTGTAAGCAATAGCCATAGCATCATACCACATTGTATATAAGATTTCCATGAGACACCGGAACATCATACATAATAGCATACTTAGGATAGAAAGTTGATACATTTTGCATCTTATAGGTTGTGCACAAGTGTCGTATCCGCCTATTGAGCAGTCGTGCTAGCGTCTCTCTTGAGTTGTGCAACATGAGCGTTTTCCATGGATTCCACATTTGTGCTCATTTCTTCGTTGCACGACCCCATTTATCTATCCATGTGTGTGTTTCCGTGTGCCACATATTGCTATTGGTATACTTGTTTCACTTGTAAATTGTGAATCGCTTTCAACTTTATTGACTCTTGCTAACATTTTGCATCAAATTTTTGTGCCTCTATCCTCACTAAGCTACTCCATAAGCCTTAATTGTGTACGTGTGAGAATTGACAAGATCCGGTACTAATTGTGCTATTTTCTTGATACATTATTGAGTGATCATTGATCCATCTTCAACATCGGGTAAGGTACATTGGTCTACTTCTTCTCTTTCTCCCACTTGCATTTGCTTGAGTCTTGTGATGGATAGGCAAAGCACACCTCCTTCGCTCTACAACAACAAATTGGACGCCAAGATGGATGCTCAAATGGAGGAGATCAAAGCCCTGATCAAGTCCTACAAGAGATCTTCCTCATCTTCGAGAAGACGCTCTAGTGCACATGCTTCCGAGCTACCATCTCCAGCAAGGTCACATCGGCATTGACACAATCACCGACGAGAACGTGAAGGTCAAGAGCTCTACACCAACCACCGCTCTGTGGCTTCACCATCTACCTTGGCATCTTCGCCAAGTGACTACAAGGCATATTCGCCTTTGGACATTCGACATCTTCGCCTACAAGCACCTCAAGACTATGCTCACAAGAAGCTCCCCAAGCTCAAGTCCGTGACTTCCACGAGCTACTACGACATCAACACCGACCACAAGATTCCTTTCTATGGGACTCAAGAACCCAAGGTGTATCTTGAGTGGGAGCGCCTAATGGACGACTACCTCAAGCTACATCAAGTTCCTCCCAAATATCAAGTGAAGTGCACCACAACGAACTTCCACGACTACGTGTCAACATGGTGGCTTCACACACCTTCGGTGAGCTACGACATGAGTTGGCTGTAGCGACCCGACCTCAAATGGTCAAGCCTCTGTGTATCCGTGCCATCCCTGGGTCGGTATGCTGGCACACACAGTACATCAATGTATATATCAAAGTGTAATCACATGTATAAATAATGTAAAACTGATATATACCTCATAAATCTCAGCAGAAACAATCGAATGATTGTGGAGTCCCATCAACGCCAACGGCAAGTTGAATGTAGATCGTAACCCTACAACGTAACTCTTACTCATCGTAGAAAATTCCCGCAACATAAGACGTTGCAGCCCTGTAGGTCAGTACATTGAATGTACTGGCAAGTCACATCATAAGAATAATGAACCTATTTGTACATGCAATTTGGCTGGTGGAAAGCTCTAAGTTTAGTTTTTGCATAAAGCTAGTTTTTCCCTAGAATAAAAGATATTATTCTACCACTACTGTATAGCATAGGATGAGTTGGTAAACTCAACTCAATCCATTCCCAAAGTTTCATTTAAATCCCAACTGTTTAATTAAGAGTGATGAGATCTCCCAGCATTTCCACTACTAGATGCTCAAGTTGTTCGTAACCGGGGACACGGCTAATCGATTAGGTTTTAACACTCTGCAGAGGTTTGCGCACTTTTCCCCACAAGACTCGATCGCCTCCCTTGAAATTCTTGCACTGCCTGGTGTTTGAGAATAGGATGACCGAGACATAGTCTTTCGAAAGTACTTCCCCTTAACCCACGGATAGGCCGGTACACATACTCATTCTACGTCTGCTAGCCCATCCCGGAAGGGGTCACACTAACTACTCAACTAAGCCAGAGTCCATATTGGCTTGTGGCTGCACATGTAAGCTTCTAGACATGAGAATACGATTGATCTCTTTGAGCCTAGGCGGCCGACCACTAGTGGTGCACCACCATGGATTAACCATGCATGCTCCCACTGTACTTCGCCACCATTCAAACCAAATACTGCCCATGTAGTTCATTTACAAGTCCTGGTCCTGATTACTACTTTGTCACTCATGTCTCACCATGTTCGCTTCCCAAACCACGTCTACATTTAGCGACGCAAAAATAAACTTACACGACGGTGACAAGGATGTATAGATCAGACCTACCTCAAATGAACTACTAGGTAACGGCATAGCCATCTGGCAACAATAAATCCTACCACAAAAGGACTAAGTGCATAATTAAAACATAGGTAATTGGAAGAATGGTCAAATGTGAACTTGCCTGGTAATAGTTGATGAAGATTATACACTCTTAGAAATTTATTTAATAGAACTATTCGTCACTCTCCAATGAAAATCTATAAAGTCAAACATTGCATTCACATAATCAATCATTTTGGAGAACCAAATAACATGCAACATGAAAAGAAAACTCGGAAAACCAAATGCGGATCCAACACACATAACTTGCATGCAAATAATTCTAGGCGTGACATAAGGTGCAAAATCATAATGTGATCTATCGTGCATACTTAGCATAGTAATAAAACTACCATGGGCATATACTAATTGTGTGAAAAGTATCGTGGCAATGGTCCAAGTGGTAGGGTTTGGCTACGGTGACACGGTGCAAAAAGAATCAACTCAATCGGAGCTACGGTTTTGGAGATATGGCCAGTTGAAGTTTGAATTCAAATATGAATAAAGTTCAAATTTGAATCTGACAAAAGTTTACAAAAATGATACCACTGGATAGATCTAAACAATACAAAGAATTTGCTGCTGGTTTCATCGAGTTTGGATCTACGGTTAAAAAGATACAACTAATCTAAGTTCAGGGACTAATCTACAAATCCTAGGGACTAATCAGTGAAACAGAAACTAAAATATACTGCAAACAGGCCCTTGGCCACATGGCAGATTCCTACTTGTGTATACCCATTCGTTGCGGAGCTTAACCGGCGGACGGTCGACATATAAGAAAAACGGGCTACCGCGGCTAAACTAAGTGAACCGACCGGTTAAACATAAAACTGACATTTTTTTTCGTGTAACGGTTCAAAAAAACCTAGACTTAGAAAAGAACGAGGGGGCGGGGCGGCTCACAGAGGGAAACTGCGGCGGCGCCGGTGTTGGGCAGGACCACAACGTCGGTGGGGCGGCGGCCTGCGGCGGTCTGCGATGCTCCTCGGCGACGTGGGAGGAGACGAACGGGACGGGCGTGACGTGGGCAGTCCGGTGGTGGCGACGGTGCACGTCGGGGTGACCCGGACGAGCGGAGCGAAGGGCGGTGTCTCCATGCTCCGGCGAGGACGCAGGTCGTCGGGGCAACGTCTTTGGCGAACCTAGGGGCAAAGCAACATGTCAACGAGATGCGGGATGGAAAGGCAAGTTGATTGACAGAGAATAAGAGGGTTCAGGTGCACCACCAGCGACGGAAACGACGACGAGAAGCTCCGGCTCCGGTGAGATGCGAAACGACGGGGCAGCGGCCACGAGTGGTGAGAGGGCTAGAGAAGGGGCTGGATGAACAGAGGGGGACTCTGGGGTTTAAATAGGCGAGGTCAGGGGCTCGGGGTCGCGGCGGATAGGCCTTATCCCAGGCAATGGCGCCGGTGGTTGCGGGAGCGCGAGCGTCTGTTCTATCCGAGCGGAACGAGCGGGAGGTTGGGGGTGACCTGGGTAGCGGGCCCCACTGGCAGCGGTGGTGGGAGAGAGCAAGCAAGGGAATAGAGAGGGCGGGCGAACAAGGCGGAGGCCTACGGGCGCTGGGGGTCTCGCTCGGGCACGGGAGATCGGCCGTGGGCCAATTGCCGGCTGGGCCGCTGGGCCGTTTTCAGCCAAGCAGGCCGTTTGGTGTGTGCGTGTGTGTGTGAGTGTGCGTGCGTTTTTTTAAAGAAAAACACAAAGGAAAACTGCAGCATAAGTAAATTATAAATTATACATAGGCATATCATATACCAAAATGATCACAAAAATACCAAGAATAAGGTGAACTATTTTTCAAGTTTAAATAAAATCCAAAATAAATCATAAAAGTCAAACAATGCTACTATTGCATTTAAACTCAATAAAAATCATTTTAAAATAGCAAAATAATTTCAAATTTATTTTCTCCTAATTTTCTATTGAAGGGAATCATTTTACCCTTATTTCCATTCATTTATTTTTAGGAGAAAAATAATTTGAATTAAAACTAAATAACTCCCAAAAGGATTTGAAATTTGGAAATCCAAATAACTTCAAAGTGACTTTCAAATTATTTCTTTGAAACTTCCAACTCTCTTCCTTCAAATTTGAAGAAGTCATTTTATGAACTCATTGAGTTGCTTAAAGTTTCTAAATTTGAAATGTTTCAGATGGAATTCAAATCATATTCAAACCCCTTTTCATTTCTTTAAATGGAAGAAGTCATATTATCTTCACTCCAGGGTTTTGTGATGAAATGAATTTGAATTCAGAAAGATCAAAATGCAAGATGAAAAGTTTTGGGAAAGTCCTTTTATTCCCTCTCATTCAACTTTCAAAAGTTTCAATTTGCACTCAATTTCACATAGTCAATCACACAACAATCAAACAAACAATCATAATAATTTATTTAATATAACATTCCAAAATTTAGAATTTTGGGATGTTACATTGGTCCAAGACGAAGAGAGCTATGCGGAGAGAGTTTGTGCCTCCCACCTACACGGAACAACTTCTACGCCAATTGGAGAACACCATCCAAGGATACAAGTCCATTGACGCGTACTTCAAGGAGATGAACAATGCCTTATGATGAGCCAGCATGGACGACCCCATTTCGATGAAGTTCCACTTCATGATGGGATTGCACAACGACATCTCCAAGACTATCTTCCTCGAGAACTACAAGTCCCTTGACAACAACTACATTGGTGCTCTCAAGGCGGAACAAAAACTCATGAAGGCTAAGGCTTCTCCACCCCAAGCACACTTCTCGAAGACCAAGATCCAAGACAGCGAGCATGAAGCAAGTACCACCACATGTCCAAGCCCGATGAGCTCCAAGACGATGCTCCCAAGTTCGAATCCACCGACATCCCTCTTTGTGGCATAGATGATGCCGAGTCTACTTCGACTCTTTTTAAAGATGGTGCGGCAATGACTACGACTATGGAGCCATTTGAGGACCAATCTTTGGAGGCGAACGACATGGTGATGAGCAAGGATGATGCTTCCATCTTTGGAAGCGAGAGTTATGATGTGCCATCTTCGGCCTTCATCCATGGCGACAGTGACGAGATGATCGAGCATGGGATTTTCCCTTCGATCAGGGAGGAGAGTGACGATGTGCCACCTTAGGCCTTCATCCACGGCGACGGTGACGAGATGGTCGAGCATGGAATTTTCCCTTTGACCACGGCGACGTATGACGACTTGAGTGACTTGTGCCACCATATTGAGAGTGAGAGCGAGTTCACCACTGGCCCCATATATGATGAGTTGCCCCAATTCCCATGTGAGAAGAGCCACAACCCCCACTACTTGAGTGAGATGAGTGACTCCACTATATGTGACATTGAGTGCACCTACTTTGAGGGAGTGAGTGAGTCACCACATAGAGAGAGTGTGATAGTTGATGGACATGTAAGGACACTTTGATTTCTAACGACTTAACCTCTACCTCTATTGTGTCTTCTCATTTGGTGCTAGGTCCCATATATGATGACACACCGACCCTCGATGACTTTTTCCTTACTATGGACAAGACGATGGCCATGGTACAATATGATGCACCCCCACATGGTTCCATCAAGATGATGATTTTGACCACCATTTGGTCTTTCCCACCTCACCTACACCACTTGATTGGAATGAAAAAGGTAACATAGGTGATGGTGATGCTATTGTCCCACTAGTGGACTATCTTGAGATTGATTGCTTGCATGATGTTGATCCCCCTATTGACATGCTTCATGCTAGTATGATTTCTCCATGCCATGATTTACCCATTTATGATGAGTTTGATGATTTCCATGCGGAGTCTATTAGTTGTGATGCCATGTTGCATAGGATTTCTTGTGATAATTCTCTCGGTCACATCATGTTTGACAATCCGCTTGACTTGTATTGACTGTGATAGACCATATTTGCAATCTCACTGTATTGACTGTGCATATGCCATTAAAATAAACCCAATTTGTACTTATGGCATAGATGACAAGCCCATGGTTATTGGCATTTGTTTCTCTTGTGATGATACTTATATGCTCCCTTTGCATCATTTCAATCATATGCCATGACATGAACACCTAGCTTCGGATATGCATTGTCTTGGATGTTGTTCATTTTCTCCATATGATGTTTCTGATATTGCTCATGAGGAGACCCCCATAGTTCCCTCATACATGTTAGGAGATTTTGATCGATCCCATCCATTGCATGATCCCAATAATTATGTGCACAATATGCTCCCCATGAATCATAATGCTATTGTTGTGCCATATACTTGCCTGCTCAATTTGTGTCCCCGTTGTGATATACATAACAACTATTCTTTCATGATGGATGACATGTTCTTGTACCATGGATCAAATTTCTTTGAGCGATGCTTATCTTGTTCTAACTCACATGTGCACATACACACCATGATGGATGATGTGTACATTTACCACGCACACAATTTCTTCGGTTTGTGTCACTTTTGTGTAGGTACCCATGAATACTCGTCAACCTCGCAATCCCATGAGTTGACAAAACGAGCTCTAGAGAGCAATGCTGATTTGGGATCCCGTGGATTGTTTTTCACACCGTTCCCATTATGCAAAAACTTTGGGCATTTCTTCTACATGGACCTCACGTGGTTATGAGTTATTGTCCATTATATATCCTTTGCCCATATTGCCATGTTCACTTTGCATGATATGCTCATTCCTATGCGTTTGTCATGCATTTGTGACCCATGCTTCACATTAAACAAGATGATTAATTATAGTACTTGTATGTATATTTGCAAGCTTGGTGGAGATATCCCTTGTTATTGCATGTTCTTTTTGTGACTCATCCCTATGATGATACTTTGACCATGATTTGTGTTCGTGCTTGCGATATGTCATGTGCATTTCCTATATCCACTATTTGCTCACATGACATGATTGCCATGATTTCTTCTAGTGTGTTGCATCTTCGCTCCACTAGTTTGCACGACTTGATTACTATGATTGCTTGCCTTGTTGCATCACCGGTGATTCATACTTGCTCGTTTCATGCGGTTAATGACAACCATCTACATGCTTTGCACATGATTGTTATTGCTTCTTTTCATATATCTCCATATGTTGCCTCTCTCATGCTAGATGGTTTGGCATGTATTGAGTGCAACAATGATTTCAGTCTTGCTAATGAGATTGCCCCCATAGCATTCTCGCATATATTTGGAGATTTCGACATATTTCTTGTGAAGCATGCTTGTCTTACTTCTTTGCACCATATACCTAGTGCGATGAATATCGCCATTGTTGAATCATATTATTCATGCACTTGTGCTTCTAATGGTTATGTGCAAGAGAAGATAACCATCATGATGGATGATGTGTTTATCTACCATGCGCATACGTTCTTTCTTTTGTTGTGCATGTGTAGGATACTTAGACTTTGTGTCGACTTCCACTTCACGTGAGCTGACCATTCAAGCTCTTGAGAGCGAACCACCTTCGATCACGACGCTTCTACATCGCACTTGCTTGTGCTTTGGCATTGTGAAGGATGCACAACACTACTACAGGGTGTTGCTAACACGACACTACGATCAAAGACCCTTCGACGAAACTGTGTGCGATGCAATAATCGCAAACGGTGGTGTAAAAAACCTACCAAAAAAGGTGCAAAACATTTGCGATGACGGATGTATCAAACATGGTTAGGATTTTAGTTGTGTGTGCGATGCAGGGCATATGGTTCAGTTTAATTAAATGTTTGCGATGAGGAGGAACAAAAGAAATGGGTAGCCAGATGAAGGTGTGTGCGATATACAGCTTACGGTTCACTCGGATGAACTATTTGTGATTAGGCAATACAAAAGAAACGGGCAGCCAGATGAAGGTGTGTACAATGTACAGCATACGATTCACTCGGATGAACTGTTTGTGATTAGGCAACACAAAAGAAACAGTCATCCAGATCAAGGTGTGTGCGATATACAACATGCAGTTCACTCGGTCTTGTCATCAGTGTGTGACCTCTGTGGCAACCGTTCGCTCCCACTAGCCTCTTCTTGTACCGTGGCAACTGTCCACCGCCTCTTCGCCTTCCCTCTCGATTTGGAATTGTTGTCGCATGCTCTTCCTCCCTCCATTTGCCTTCACCCTTCCTTCTGCCATTGTTCGATCATCTTCTCCATGGAGGGAACAGGTCGGAAACGACCCCGTTATTCTTGCCCCGGTCTGAAAGATGACGTGGTGGAGGAACTCATTGATTGGTGCAATGTCATAACCTTGGCTAGGTTCATTCAAGATCATTGTTGACTCAACTAATAACATCATGACAAGCAACCCAAGGGTCGAGGGGCGGTTTGATCTCCCCTATCTTCTTCCCCATGACCCCGCTGACCGGCGAGGGGATGACGGAAGCCTCGCCTTGTGCAAGTTGATGCCACTTGAGAATGGTACGTGTGATGTTAAGATGCCATCGCTTTAGGGCAAGGCTTGGGCAGGCACAAATGAAGATTGGGTTGTTTGTATTGGGTACAACTGCGAGTGGGAACTTGTGAATGTGTACATGAAGGAAATATGCCCTAGAGGCAATAATAAAGTTGTTATTTATATTTCCTTATATCATGATAGCTGTTTATTATTCATGCTAGAGTTGTATTAGCCGGAAACTTAGTACATGTGTGAATACATAGACAAACAGAGTGTCCCTAGTATGCCTCTACTTGACTAGCTCGTTGATCAAAGATGGTTAAGTTTCCTGACCAAAGACATGTGTTGTCATTTGATGAACGGGATCACATCATTAGAGAATGATGTGATGGACAAGACCCATCCATTAGCTTAGCATTATGATCGTTTAGTTTTATTGCTATTGCTTTCTTCATGACTTATACATATTCCTCTGACTATGAGATTATGCAACTCCCGAATACCGGAGGACCACCTTGTGTGCTATCAAACATCACAACGTAATTGGGTGATTATAAAGATGCTCTATAGGTGTCTCCGAAGGTGTTTGTTGGGTTGGCATAGATCAAGATTAGGATTTGTCACTCCGACTATCAGAGAGGTATCTCTGGGCCCTCTCGGTAATGCACATCACTATAAGCCTTGCAAGCAATGTGACTAATGAGTTAGTTGCGGGATTATGCATTATGGAACAAGTAAAGAGACTTGTCGGTAATGAGATTGAAATAGGTATGATGATACCGATGATTGAATCTCGGGCAAGTAACATACCGATGACAAAGGGAATGACGTATGTTGTTATGCGGTTTGACCAATAAAGATCTTCGTAAAATATGTAGGAGCCAATATGAGCATCCAGGTTCCGCTATTGGCTATTGACCGGAGATGTGTCTCGGTCATGTCTACATAGTTCTCGAACCCATAGGGTCTGCACGCTTAACATTCGATGACGATTTGTATTATGAGTTATGTGTTTTTGATGACCGAAGTTTGTTCAGGGTCCTGAATGAGATCACAGACATGACGAGGAGTCTTGAAATGGTCAAGAGGTAAAGATTGATGTATTGGAAGGTGACATACGGACACCGGAATGGTTCCGAAGAAGATCGGGGATTTTTCGAAGTACCGGGAGGTTACCGGAACCCCCTGGGAAAGTTATTGGGCCTAATGGGCCAGAGTGGAGGAGAGGAGGTAGGCCACAGGAGGTGGGGTGCCCCCCTTGCCCCAATCTGAATTGGACAAGGGGAGGGGGCACGACCCTCCTCTTTCCTTCTCCCTCTCCCTCGTTTCCCCTTTCCCCCTCTCCATTGGAAGGGGGTGGGGGGGGGCGAATCCTACTAGGTTTCGAGTCCTAGTAGGACTCCCCCCCTTGGTGCTCCTCCCCCTTGGCCGGCCTCCTTCTCCCCCTCCTTTATATACATGGGCAGAGGGCACTCCAAAGGCACAACATCAATTGTCTTAGCCGTGTGTGGTGCCCCCCCGATGAGGACATCAGTACCATTGTTACACCCACAGCCCCTGCTGCTATACATACAGGAGCAATTACTAGAGCTCGCGCACGCCAATTGAATTATCAGGTACTTTTGTTTCTTGGTAACGATTCTAATGTTCATGGGAATATGATGCTGCCTAAATTGGAAACATTTGTTTTGCTTACAAATGAAGGGCCTAGCTTGGACAAGAAAGATGAACCTTGGAACAAGTTCAAGCATGGAGATGATGGCATGCGCAAGGGGATCAAGAACGGAGTTACAAGTGATGATTTCAGGACTTTAAAGCCACCATAAGGAGTGCATGAAGCCTTGGACGAAATATACAAGATGCCACTTCATAAATTTTGTCCAGAGGATATTCTACGTGCTGCGTCACCTTATTATTGGGCCAGGCCCATGTATTTTTGAAATACTTAAGTATAGGCTGTTTTTAGAGTCCGTATGTGTGGGGAAACAAGAGTTAGGGTTGGTTTCGGATCCCTCCTCTAAGGGCCACGAAATCCCCCCTCTTCCTCCATATATACAGCCCTTAGGGCATCGTTTAGACTTTGGATTTTGTTTAGATTAAAGTTCGCCATAGCTATAACTTCGCGTACTTCGTTTGTGTTCAACGACCATACAAAGGCGTCACAAAACCCCACCTTGATCAATAAAGCTTTCCTCTTATATTCGCAATATCCAGATTGCAATCTTAGTTTCTTGCTTGTTTGTCGTTTACCTGCAGGAAACCGACCTTCGTGGTCAGGTTGATCGTGCTCTGGCATGGTCAATAACCTCTCAGAGTTGGTTTAGCGATTGCTAAGGCGCGACGTCCTCGCACGTTCATAGTCGGATCGTCAAAGTCGACTTCCTCCAAAACGATAACCACCATCTCATCGAAAGACGGGTCACCTTTGCCTCTATCAAGTGGTATCAGATTTCCAGGTTGCTCCGTGAGATTTTACAGCTTTTCGTAGTTTAGATCGAGTCTGTTCTTCATACCTATAGTCCACGAAAAAGCCAAATTTTTTTTAGGGTTAGTTCATCCTATCCGAACCAATCTGAGCCTTTGCATAATCTTTTCTGTATTTGCTTTGTTGAATTTGCGGTTGCATCATCGTGTCAAGTTGCTGCTCTTAGCGTCTAGTCCTTTAGAGTTTTGAGTTCTGTTCACAGGTTGTCACGTCGCTGCTGCCATATATCACCACCGCATAATCATCATCGCTGCTGCCATATACCACCACCGCACCAACTTCATCGTCGCTGCCATATACCACCACCACCACATATTCACCGCCAATCCGAGTCCATATACGCCACCAAATATCAGTCGCCATCACGCCAATCCGAGTCCACCTGCAACATATATCCGCCACCAGTCTGAGTTCCACCAGATTCCTCTCCGCCACTAGTCCGAGATTCCACCAGATTCATCTACGCCACCAGTCCTAGTTCGAGTCCAGTAATTGTTGCTTTGTTTTCGATTTCCAGATCACGTGATACTCCGAGTCGTGACAGAGTAGGACTCCCCAACTTCCAAGCCATCTGCAGGAGAAAAATAGTTCTAGTTTAAAAAAAACTAAGTCTGGAAAATTCTGGCTAGGCAGTTTTTAGGACATTTGTAGACTTTTTTCAAAAAAATTTGTTGCAGAGCAAAAAAATACAGAAAAAAGTGCAAAAAGTGATTTTTTTAAAAAAAATCAGAGTGTGCTCCTCCCTTGTTTACATGCAGCGCCGTGATTTTTTTAGTGTTCTAGGTTCGTGTCTCTAGTACGGTCTATCTTAGGACCAGCACAGTACCTTCATTGAGCGTTTATTCAACTTTACATACCTGGATTGATTATTGCTGACCCTTTTTGCTACCATATTATAAGCCTTCCCAGCTCCACATACATCTACGTCGTGCGTTTGACTCTCCCTGGTAATCACTCTATCCAAGCTTTGAGAGTTTTGACTACAACGGTTGCTAATCACCACCTGCTGCTTGGTAAGAACTAGTATGAATTTGAGATTCGCTTGACGGATTTGTGACCGTCCACCACACCATCATCTCCACTTCCTAGTAGTCTGTAGGATCATATTCTTGTGTGTTTCTATTGCTGCTAACCATGGCAGGATCACAAGCCGATGAGACTGACTGGGAGAACATGACAAACAAAGAGTTACATGATAAGTTTCGGCAAATGATAAGTGGACAGGTGGAAGATGTGCTAAATAGATTTGAAGAGGCCATGGAGAAGATATATGGCATTGAGAAGGCATTCGAAATAAAGCTCGATAACAAGTTTAATGAATTGCTCACGTGTCTTCCACCGGCCGCTGCTCCTGTCGCACCCCTACAACAACAACAACATCGTCTTCCAAATCAAGTGGGACGAGCACAACACATTCCCATTGAGCCTGGTCAAACTTCTGGTGCTGTTGTACCTACTGTTGGTGCTTCTATAGCTCCTGCTGCTACTGCAGAGGTGGAGGACCACTACGAGGATGAGGTTGATCAAAATCAGAACTACGTGCAACCACCAACACCACCACCACCAGGTCGTCCTCATGCATATCATCGCAATGGTAGGGCTGCACCACCACCTGAGGTACGAGATCATGACCATCTTCCTAAACTGAAATTGAATATTTCACCATTTGAGGGTAGATATGTTCCTGATATATATCTTACTTGGGAGTTAGAAACTGAACAACGTTTTACATGTTTACAATATCCTGAGGAGAGACGTATTCCTGCTGCTGTTTGTGCTTTCACTAGTTTTGCATGTGTTTGGTGGTCTGAACATTGTAGATTATATCTCATTCCAGCTACTTGGGCTGCTTTGAAAGCGACTATGCATACTCGTTGGGTTCCACCTTATTATCAACGTGAATTACTTCAAAAATTGCAGCGCTCAGACAAGGAAAAAATTCCGTAGAAGAATATTATCAGGAATTACAAACTGGCATGATTAGATGTGGTATTGTTGAGGAGAATGAAGCTATGCTTGCATGTTTTATGGGTGGATTAAATAGAGAGATTCAGACCATTCTAGAGTATAAGGAGTATAATAATATCACTCGTTTATTCCATCTTGCTTGTAAAGTTGAACGTGAAGTGCAGGATCGACAGGCATTGGCGCGAACTAACTTTTCTATAGGTCGATCTTCATCATGGACACCACGTGCATCCTCTACTTCCACTACACCAGAACCTCCATCAGGTGCCACCTCCAGCCGTGATACAAGAAAGTAGGCACAGCCACTACTATCGGCCAAGAGCACACCTGCCGTGCCTGCGCAGAGCTCTTCTTCTTCCATGGCAACAACAGGGCACACAAGTGATATTATTTGTCGTCGTTGTAAGGGAAGAGGACATTTTGCGAGAGAATGCAAATCTCAGCGTGTGATGATTGCTACCGAGGATGGTGGGTATGAGTCCGCTAGTGATTATGATGAGGAGACTTTCACTCTTATTACACATGAAGAACACGGTGGACATGATTCTGATCATGATACGCAATACATGGCTGCTGAATATGCTGATAGGTATGAATGTTTAGTTGCTCAACGTGTTTTGAGTGTGCAGGTTACCCAAGCTGAGCAAAATCAGAGGCATAATTTGTTCCATACAAAGGGAGTTGTGAAGGAACGTTCTGTTCGTGTCATCATAGATGGAGGGAGCTGCAACAACTTGGCTAGCATGGAGATGGTGGAGAAGCTCTCTCTCACCACAAGACCACATCCACATCCTTACTACACCCAATGGTTCAACAACAGCGACAAGGTTAAGGTAACACATACTGTTCGTGTGTATTTTAGTATCTCTACATATGCTGATTATGTTGATTGTGATGTGGTACCTATGCAAGCATGTTCCTTATTACTTGGTAGACCATGGCAATTTGATAAAAATTCTGTACACCATGGTAGAAACAATCAGTATACTCTTGTTCACAAGGACAAAAATATTACTTTGCTTCCTATGACTCCTGAACTCTCTGATATATAATTCCTAAATGACTCAAAACATTTTTTTCTAGACACAACTCGGCCACTAAAAACAATCAAGCAATGGGGCTCCTAAGGTCGGGGAAGGCTCTGATACCAACTTGTAACACCCTCGATGCGACTATATCTCCCACGTGTCGAGGCACGACTTAGAGGCATAATCGCATTGAAGGCATATGTCGCAAGTTAGGCAATCTTCACAACATCCCATGTAATATATCTAATAAAGGGGAGATAACAATAGTTGGCTTACACTCGCCACGTCAATCAAGTACATAAATAACATTACATCATCCAAACACCCATGGCCCGACTATGGCGCCAAAATAAAAGAGAACCCAACATGCGACAACGGTCCCGTTCACCCCCAACTGGGCACCACTACTGATCATCGGGAAAGGAAACGTAGTAACGTTGAGAGTCTTCGTCGAACTCCCACTTGAGCTCATACGCGTCTGCTGGAGCGGAATCATCAGGCCCTGCATCTGGTGTAATAGTAATCCGTGAGCCACGGGGACTCAGCAATCTCGCACCCTCGCGATCAAGACTATTTAAGCTTATAGGTAAGGCAAGGTAAAATATGAGTGGAGCTGCAGCAAGCGACTAGCAAATATGGTGGCTAACTTATTCGCAAAAGAGAGCGGGAAGAGGAGGCAAGGCACGAGTGAGAAACTAGAGAGCAACCTACGCAAACATTACTCCAACACCGTGTCCACTTCCGGGACTCCGCCGAGAAGAGGCCATCACGGTAACACACTCAGTTGATTCATTTTAATTAAGTTAAGGTTCAAGTTATCTACAACCGTACATTAACAAATTCCCATCTGCCCATAACCGCGGGCACGACTTTCGAAAGTTCTAATCCCTGCAGGGGAGTCCCAACTTAGCCCATGACAAGCTCTCACGGTCAACGAAGGAATAGACCTCCTCCCAAGACGTCCCGATCAGACTCGGTATCTCGGTAATTGAAGACACTTCGACAGGTTAAAACAAGACCAACAACACCGCCCGAATGTGCCGACAAATCCCGATAGGAGGTGCACATATCTCTTTCTCAGGGCACACTCAGATAAGCAATCTGTACAACTAAAACCAGCCCTCAAGTTTCCCCGAGGTGGCGCTGCAAGGGGCTCTAGTTTGGACCAACACTCAGTGGA
>NC_057794.1:174097077-174099404 GCF_018294505.1 Triticum aestivum | reverse complement strand
GGGGGGTTAAAATAAGATGACCCTTGAGTCTGCAGAACCCAAGGGAAAGAAAAGGCTAGGTGGCAAATGGTAAAACCAAGGTTGGGCATTGCTGGAAAAGCTTTAATCAAGGCGAACTATCAAGGGGTTCCCATTATAACCCAACCGCGTAAGGAACGCAAAAATCCGGGAACATAACACCGATATGACGGAAACTAGGGCGGCAAGAGTGGAACAAAACACTAGGCGAGAGGCCGAGCCTTCCACCCTTTACCAAGTATATAGATGCATTAAGATAACAAGATAATATAATGATATCCCAACAAGTAAATAAAAGAATGTTCCAACAAGGAACGGCCTCCAATCTTCACCTGCAACTAGCAACGCTATAAGAGGGGCTGAGCAAAGCGGTAACATAGCCAATCAATGGTTTGCTAGGACATTGGTGGGTTAGAGGTTTGACATGGCAATTTGGGAGGCTTGCAAGCAAGTGGTAGGCATCGTAGCAATGGCATAGCAAAAGAGCGAGAAAACTAGCATAGCAAAGATAGTAGTGATTTCGAGGGTATGATCATCTTGCCTGCACAGTTGTCAGAGTTGATTGGATCCTCGAAAGCAAACTCAACGGGCTCCTCGTTAGCGAACTCGTCTCACGGCTCTACCCAAACAAGACAAACAAGCAACAAGGACACAATCAACCACGTGCAAACTCGAACAACACAATGCAAAGATGATATGATATGCGGGATGCGATGCGGGATGCAAAATGCAAGATATGACAGGAAATGCATGAACCTGGCCTCAACTTGGAAATCCAAGTGTTCCACTGGAAAGATGAGATGAAATCGCTTGGAAATGATATAAAGAACGCCGGAATCGGAGTTACGGTTTGGAAATGGCAAGCGATTCAAATATGACACCGGTCTGCGATTTACAGCAAGTAGACATCTAAATGCAACGAAATGAACATGCTATAGCACCCAAACATGACAACAAAATACATGGAAGGGATGCACACAAGACGCTTAACAAAAGTTTAGCACTGAGATACGACCAAATCATCCATTAACAGGTTCAAACAAGCATGGCAAAAATGCAAATGACAAACAGATCTCAGACTTAGTGAAATTAACACTTGTCTGGAATTTCAGATCATATAGCCCTCTTCGGAGCAACAAAACAACATGCTACAGGACCTGAACATGACAAAGAAAGACATGACATGGAGCTACTCAACAAGCTTAAAAAAAGTCCCTTAGTGACCTTGAGCCAAAAGGGATCAGAAAATATACTAACAAGCACACGAACATAGCAAAAACATAATCAGTTTTCAGACTTAGTGAAAACTGGGACATGCTGAAATATAACTCAAGTAGGCATGTTTACGAGCTCGATGCACTCATTACAGAGCAAGTCATGGCAAGACCAGCATACATACATCAAGAAGGCACAAAATGCAAGCTAGACATGGCAAGAACAATAACATAGCTTGCACGGATCAACTACAACATCACCAGCAAAATTGCAAACAAGTTGACAATCTGCCCAGATTCACAAAGTAGCAAAAGTAGAGCTCGATTGACTCAAGCTAGGGTGCTCCATAATTGCAAACAAAGACATGGATGGATAGAGCACTACAAGATTAACAAAACATCCTTACTGATTATCCTCAAAAGAGGCACAGATCACTAGGAAACAACAAGAACATATGGCATCATGAGATAAACAGCTCCAGGACTTAGTGAAATCACTAAGTCCCTGAAAACAGAATTAGCAAGTGCACCACTTTGCAAGCTTGCACAAGTCACCACACACATCCTAAAAATACATGGATTGCACCTCTGGAAAGATGACAAAACCCTTAACAAAACATATGTAGAACTCACGGGCATATCAAGCACACAATAATCATGGCAAAAATGACAAAAGTGCTAAACGGAGTAGCAGATCTGACAATTAACTCAAGTAGCCCTCTTCTAACAGCATTTCGGGCATTAAGATGAACTCAAATGAAAATGATGCAATGGAATGAAATGATGTACTCTCTGATGTGAACATTTTGATATGCTATATGCATGAATCGGAGCTACAGATGCAAAGTTACGGAGCCGCGAACATGTGCACATGGATATGCAATACTGGGACTTGGTGAAAAAACGATCTAGGGTTAGGGTTTACTGTTCACGCCAGATCTAGATCGGGATCGCATGGAGCCCGAGGATCGCCGGCCGGAGTCTTCGTCGGAGTGGGAGAAGATGGCCGGGGCGGCCGGCGAGAGGAGGTGGCGGCCGGATCTGGTCGGGGCCGGGGCGGAGGCGGCGGAGCTGGCCGGCTCGGGGCGGCGCGCT
>NC_057794.1:174087271-174096653 GCF_018294505.1 Triticum aestivum | reverse complement strand
CTGCCACTGGCTGCGGGCGGCGGCTGCGGCGCGTCCGGCTGGAACGGACACGTCCGGCGCGCGCGGTGGATTTTTTTAGGGTTTTGGGGAGGAAGGAGATCCGAAAATGGAGGGGTTCTATTTATAGGCATAGAGGGAGCTAGGAGAGTCCAAATAAGGTGCGGTTTTCGGCCACGTGATCGTGATCAAACGCTCTAGACGATGGAGCAGAGTTAGGTGGGTTTTGGGCCAAATTGGAGGGGTGTTGGGCTGCAACACACATGAGGCCTTTTCGGTCCCTCGGTTAACCGTTGGAGTATCAAACGAAGTCCAAATGGTACGAAACTTGACAGGCGGTCTACCGGTAGTAAACCAAGGCTGCTTGGCAAGTCTCGGTCCAATCCGGAAATGTTTAATCCCCACACATGAAAGAAAGCTAGAAATGACCACCGGAGGAGAACGGAGCGCTGGAATGCAAAACGGACAACGGAGAAAATGCTCGAATGCATGAGACGAACACGTATGCAAATGCAATGCACATGATGACATGATATGATATGTATGACAATGACAACAACACACGGAGACAAAGAAACTGACCCCGAGGAAATAAATTAACTTAACGCCGGAAACGACAAGAGTTGGAGTACAAATAGGGGAAGTTACATCCGGGGTGTTACAACACTCCACCACTACGAAAGGATCTCGTCCCGAGATCTAGGACTGAAAGAATGCCGGGTACTCAGAACGGAGGTGATCCTCGCATTCCCAGGTAGCTTCACGGTCGGAATGGTGTGACCACTTGACTTTGAGAAATTTGATTGACTTGTTGCGAGTCTTGCGTTCAGTCTCTTCAAGAATAGCAACTGGGTGCTCACGATAAGAGAGATCTTCTTGGAGCTCAATGTGCTCGAAGTTGACGGTGCGGTCAGGAGTCTTGAAGCACTTTCGAAGCTGAGAGACATGGAACACGTCATGAACATTTGCAAAGTTTGAAGGAAGCTCGAGTTGATAGGCGAGGTCGCCTCTCTTGCTGACAATCTTGAAAGGTCCCACGTATCTGGGGGCAAGCTTCCCTTTGATACCGAAGCGACGAGTACCTTTCATAGGAGAGACACGGAGGTAAACATGATCTCCGATCTCGAAAGCCAAATCACGGTGCTTACTATCATAGTATCTCTTCTGACGGGATTGGGCTGCTTTGAGGTTATCACGAATGACTTTGCACATTTCTTCTGCCTCTGTGATTAAGTCATTACCCAAAAGCTGACGTTCACCGGTTTCAGACCAGTTGAGAGGGGTACGGCACTTCCTGCCATACAGAATTTCAAATGGGGCCTTGCCCGAACTTGCTTGAAAACTGTTGTTGTAGGAGAATTCAGCATAAGGAAGACAATCCTCCCACTTCATGCCGAAGGAGATCACACAAGCCCTGAGCATATCTTCAAGAGTTTGGTTGACACGTTCGACTTGACCGCTTGTTTGAGGATGGAAAGCTGTGCTGAAGCGGATGTTAGTGCCCATGGCCTTCTGAAAAGACTCCCAAAACTTGGAGGTAAAGATGCTGCCACGGTCTGAAGAGATCACTTGTGGAATACCGTGCAGAGAGACAATACGAGAGGTATAGAGTTCCGCCAATTGAGCTGAAGTGATCGACTCTTTGATAGGCAGAAAGTGAGCCACTTTGGTGAGTTTGTCGATGACAACGAATATAGCATCATTGCCACGCTTGGACTTTGGAAACCCAGTCACGAAGTCCATTTCAATGTGGTCAAACTTCCATTCTGGAATGGCAAGAGGTTGGAGGAGACCTGCTGGCCTTTGGTGTTCTACCTTCACTCTTCTGCAGACATCTCATTCATTCACGAATTAAGCAATCTCGCACTTCATTCGAGTCCACCAATACACTTGCTTGAGGTCCTGATACATCTTCGTGCTCCCAGGGTGGATGGAGAGGAGAGAATTGTGAGCCTCGTTCATGATCACTTTACGAAGATCACCTTTGGGTACAACAATACGATCCTCGAAGAAGAGAGTGTCCTTGTCATCAAGGCGGTAGCACTTGTACTTGGACTGACTCTTGGCAATCCCAATCTTCACCTTTTTCACCATAGCATCAAGAAGCTGGGCTTGGAGAATCTGGTCTTCCAAGGTAGGAGAGACTTGAAGGTTGGCCAGGAAACCTTGAGGAAAAACTTGCAGATTAAGTTTGCGGAAAGCTTCACAAAGCTCGGGTTGATAAGGCTTAAGAATCAGACTGTTGCAGTAAGCCTTCCTGCTCAAAGCGTCAGCAATCACATTGGCCTTGCCTGGAGTATACTCAATACTCGGATTATACTCTTGAATCATTTCGACCCATCGAGTTTGCCTAAGGTTGAGATTAGGCTGAGTGAAGATGTACTCGAGAATCTTGTGATCAGTGAAAATATCCACTTTTCTTCCCAATAGAAGATGTCTCCAAGTCAAAAGAGCATGCACAACTACCGCCAACTCAAGATCATGAGTGGGGTAGTTCTTCTCATTAGGCTTCAACTGGCGAGATGTATAAGCAACAACTTTCTTCTCTTGCATCAATACTGCGCCAAGACCTTGGAGAGAGGCATCACAAAAGACCTCGTATGACTTGGATTCATCAGGCGGAGTCAGAACTGGAGCGGTGATCAATTTCTCTTTCAAAGTGTTGAAAGCAATATCACACTCCGGAGACCAAACGTACTTGATGTGCTTCTGGAGAATATTTGAGAGAGGCTTCGCGATCTTAGAAAAGTTTTCAACGAATCTTTGGCAATAGCTTGCGAGACCGAGAAAACTGTGGAGTTGCTTCACGTTTTGAGGAGGTTCCCAATTCACAATTGTAGACACCTTCTCAGGATTCACGGCAATGCCCTTGGCAGAGATGATATGACCAAGATAAAGAACCTCATCAAGCCAAAATTCACACCTGGAGAACTTGGCGTAGAACTTGTGTTCTCTGAGCTTATCAAGAACCAAACGCAAGTGCTTGGCATGATCTTCCTTGTTCTTCGAGAAAACCAGAATGTCGTCGAGATAGACCAAAACGAAGTCATTGGTGTAGGCGTTGAAGATGAAATTCATCATGCGTGAGAACATTGGAGGAGCATTGGCGAGGCCAAAAGACATGACAGTGTATTCATAAGAACCAAAGCTTGTTCTGAATGCTATCTTGGGAATATCTTCTTCATGAATGCGAATCTGGTGATAACCCATACAAAGATCAAGCTTGGAGAATACTTGAGCACCTTTGAGTTGTTCGAACAGCTCATTGATGTTGGGAAGTGGGTATTTGTTCTTGATGGTGTTCTTGTTCACTGGACGGTAATCAACACAAAGTCGGTCCATTCCATCCTTCTTCTTCACAAAAGAACACCACAACCCCACGGAGAAGAGCTAGGCCGGATGAGACCCATTTTCTCTTGAATATCGAGTTGCTTCTTCAGCTCCTTCAATTCTTCAGGTCCGAGCTTGTAAGGACGTTTGCACACAGGTTCCGTGCCAGTCTCAAGATCAATAACGAATTCAACTGGCCGGTGCGGAGGCATTCTTGGAAGCTCTTCTGGAAAGACGTCTTGATATTCGCAAATGACTGGAATTTGAGAGATGACATCCAATTCACCCTTCTCATTGAGAGAAAACAGACAGATAGTATCATCACGAGCGGCAAAGACAATTACATCCTCAGACGAATGAGTCAATTGAATCTGCCTGGCTGCACAATCAAGCTGAGCCTTGTGCTTAGAAAGCCAATCCATCCCGATAATAAGATCAATATCCGAGTCACCAAGAACATTTGGAGAGGACAAGAACTTATAGTCACCCAAAGTGATTGTAACATCCGGAACACATACTCGAGATGTCATTTGACAGGCCGGAGAGACAATAGCCAACGGTTTCGGCAACACTTGAGTAACAAAATCATGCTTAGATGCAAAAGGTCTCGAGATGAAACAATGTGATGCACCCGTGTCAAAAAGAACTTTTGCAGGAACATTGTTAACAGGAAGGTTACCCATGATCACATCTGACGAGTCCTCTGCCTGAGCTGCATTCATCAAATTGACCTTGGCATGCTTGGGGTTATGCTTGACCACAGTTGTACTTGCCGATCTGACAGGAGGAGGAGGAAGACGCCTCTGGTTGAAACACTTGTTGGCATAGTGACCCTTCTGTTGGCACTTGTTGCACGTGACCTCTGAAAGCGGACGGTGATACGGAGCACTCGATCTTGGAGCTTGAGACGAAGTCTTGTTCTGAAAGCCAGGGTTGGGTGGGTGGGAAGAACCACTACCACCTTTTCTCTTCTGCTGATACGGCTGACGGAATGGAGGAGGAGGAAGCCAAAACTTCTGCTGCTTGGCCACTTGAGTAGAGGAAGAAGGAGTAACATCTTTGACTCGCTTCTTGGAAGCATCACACCTCAACTGAGCAGCCTCTTGCTTCAGTGCCATGTTGTAGAACTCATCGTATCTCAAGGGCTCAAAGAGGACAAGAGCTAGCTGGATATCTTCTCTGAGACCACCCCTGAACTGGTATATCATGCTCTTCTCATCAGGGACGTCCTGCTTGGCAAAGCGGGCGAGCTTCTGGAACAACTTGTTGTAGTCATAGACAGTCAAAGAGCCTTGCTTCAGGTTGCGGAATTCCTCACGCTTGCTTTCAACCACGCTCTGCGGAATATGATGAGCTCGGAAATCTCAACAGAAATCATCCCAAGTGATAACACATCCACCTCTGGAGTCCTTGTACTGCTGGAACCATTCTGCAGCTTGATCTTTGAGTTGGAAGGAAGTGAACTTGACAAGGTCCTCAGGCCTGATGTTACTGCACTCGAAATGCTTGCACAGATCCACAAGCCAATCGTCAGCATCGGTTGCCTCAACACAATTGCTGAAAGTCTTTGACCCGTTAGCAAGGAACTGGTTGAGTGTAGCAAAGTGACTCTGATTGCTGCCTTGATTCCCTTGGTTGCCTTGATTGCGCTCTTGAAGAATTTGCATGATCAACTGTGTGTTTGCATTGGTTGCGGCCATCACAGCTTGCCATGCCTCTGGAGGAGGTGGAGGTGGTGGCGGATCAGGATTCGGAGTCGTGCGCGTTGGAGGAGCCATCCTGAAGAGGTTGACCACCATTAGCACATTGACAGATAAATATTGAAGCTGAATCCAACGGAATGAAAATTGCAACATATAGTCTTCACATCCGAACAAAATGAACGAATGCATTCCTCTTGAAATGGTCACATATCCATAAATTGAGAAGCCACGTAGAATTAAGGTAGAGAAATAAATCAACAAGGTACGGATCAAGAACGTATAATCGGTAAGAAATCCCAATCTCAAACCAATACCCGTGGAAGAAGAACTAGAGCTACTAGAATTCCCACCTATGAAACTCCCGAACCTTTCCGGTTATGCAATCAGGTGTTGGGGATACAGGGGAAGCATAATATCTCACCCAAACTAGCAATTCCTACATCCAGCTGTATCCATCCTTCAACACATAACCAAGAAAAACTTCAGAAACCATCTACCTCAACCTTCGAAAAGCATCCGTTATACAAGTTATGGCGATACTCCCGAACTCCCGCCCCAGTACTGGGTGGCGTCGAGGTTATCTCACCAACGAACTGCATAAAAGAGATTTTCGATGTTGGCGTACTAAACTCAGGTATTCCAGAACTGCAACAATAAAATTATGATGACAACACCTCAGAGCTCAACTCCCCGGGACACTTCCACTAAACCCCTGACAGGAGGCACCAAGACAATGTTCTCATCATAAAACCATCGGAACGATTCCAAGATACCCGCGTGATCCTAATTTTTTTTTGTGAAATTTGAGAAGAGAAGAGTCAAAACTCTACGTCAGGATGCCTTACCAGAGCGATGAGGAGACTGGGAAGTAAAAAGAATTCCTAAACTCTCCGATATATAATTCCTAAATGACTCAAAACATTTTTTTTCTAGACACAACTCGGCCACTAAAAACGATCAAGCAATGGGGCTCCTAAGGTCGGGGAAGGCTCTGATACCAACTTGTAACACCCTCGATGCGACTATATCTCCCACGTGTCGAGGCACGACTTAGAGGCATAATCGCATTGAAGGCATATGTCGCAAGTTAGGCAATCTTCACAACATCCCATGTAATATAAATAATAAAGGGGAGATAACAATAGTTGGCTTACACTCGCCACGTCAATCAAGTACATAAATAACATTACATCATCCAAACAGTCATGGCCCGACTACGACGCCAAAATAAAAGAGAACCCAACATGCGACAACGGTCCCGTTCACCCCCAACTGGGCACCACTACTGATCATCGGGAAAGGAAACATAGTAACGTTGAGAGTCTTCGTCAAACTCCCACTTGAGCTCATACGCGTCTACTGGAGCGGAATCATCAGGCCCTACATCTGGTGTAATAGGAATCTGTGAGCCACAGGGACTCAGCAATCTCGCACCCTCGCGATCAAGACTATTTAAGCTTATAGGTAAGGCAAGGTAAAATATGAGTGGAGCTGCAGCAAGCGACTAGCAAATATGGTGGCTAACTTATTCACAAAAGAGAGCGGGAAGAGGAGGCAAGGCACGAGCGAGAAATTAGAGAGCAACCTGTGCAAACATTACTCCAACACCGTGTCCACTTCCCGGACTCCGCCGAGAAGAGGCCATCATGGTAACACACTCAGTTGATTCATTTTAATTAAGTTAAAGTTCAAGTTATCTACAACCGGACATTAACAAATTCCCATCTGCCCATAACCGCGGGCACAACTTTCGAAAGTTCTAATCCCTGCAGGGGAGTCCCAACTTAGCCCATGACAAGCTATCACGGTCAACGAAGGAATAGACCTCCTCCCAAGACGTCCCGATCAGACTCGGTATCTCGGTAATTCAAGACACTTCGACAGGTTAAAACAAGACCAGCAACACCGCCCGAATGTGCCGACAAATCCCGATAGGAGCTGCACATATCTCTTTCTCAGGGCACACTCAGATAAGCAATCCGTACAACTAAAACCAGCCCTCGAGTTTCCCCGAGGTGGCGCTGCAAGGGGCTCTAGTTTGGACCAACACTCAGAGGAGCACTGGCCCGGGGGGGGGGGGTTAAAATAAGATGACCCTTGAGTCTGCAGAACCCAAGGGAAAGAAAAGGCTAGGTGGCAAATGGTAAAACCAAGGTTGGGCATTGCTGGAAAAGCTTTAATCAAGGCGAACTATCAAGGGGTTCCCATTATAACCCAACCGCGTAAGGAACGCAAAAATCCGGGAACATAACACCGATATGACGGAAACTAGGGCGGCAAGAGTGGAACAAAACACTAGGCGAGAGGCCGAGCCTTCCACCCTTTACCAAGTATATAGATGCATTAAGATAACAAGATAATATAATGATATCCCAACAAGTAAATAAAAGAATGTTCCAACAAGGAACGACGTCCAATCTTCACCTGCAACTAGCAACGCTATAAGAGGGGCTGAGCAAAGCGGTAACATAGCCAATCAACGGTTTGCTAGGACATTGGTGGGTTAGAGGTTTGACATGGCAATTTGGGAGGCTTGCAAGCAAGTGGTAGGCATCGTAGCAATGACATAGCAAAAGAGCGAGCAAACTAGCATAGCAAAGATAGTAGTGATTTCGAGGGTATGATCATCTTGCCTGCACAGTTGTCAGAGTTGATTGGATCCTCGAAAGCAAACTCAACGGGCTCCTCGTTAGCGAACTCGTCTCCCGGCTCTACCCAAACAAGACAAACAAGCAACAAGGACACAATCAACCACGTGCAAACTCAAACAACACAATGCAAAGATGATATGATATGCGGGATGCGATGCGGGATGCAAAATGCAAGATATGACAGGAAATGTATGAACCTGGCCTCAACTTGGAAATCCAAGTGTGCCACTAGAAAGATGAGATGAAATCACTTGAAAACGATATAAAGAACGCCGGAGTTACGTTTTGGAAATGGCAAGCGATTCAAATATGACACCGGTCTGCGATTTACAGCAAGTAGGCATCTAAATGCAACGAAATGAACATGCTACAGCACCCAAACATGACAACAAAATACATGGCAGGGATGCACACAAGATGCTTAACAAAAGTCTAGCACTGAGATACGGCCAAATCATCCATTAACAGGTTCAAACAAGCATGGCAAAAATGCAAATGACAAACAGATCTCAGACTTAGTGAAATTAACACTTGTCTGGAATTTCAGATCATATAGCCCTCTTCGGAGCAACAAAACAACATGCTACATGACCTGAACATGACAAAGAAAGAAATGACATGGAGCTACTCAACAAGCTTAACAAAAGTCCCTTAGTGACCTTGAGCCAAAAGGGATCACAAAATATAGTAACAAGCACACGAATATAGCAAAAACATAATCAGTTTTCAGACTTAGTGAAAACTGGGACATGCTGAAATATAACTCAAGTAGGCATGTTTACGAGCTCGATGCACTCACTACAGAGCAAGTCATGGCAAGACAAGCATACATCCATCAAGAAGGCACAAAATGCAAGCTAGACATAGCAAGAACAATAACATAGCATGCACGGATCAACTACAACATCACCGACAAAATTGCAAACAAGTTGACAATCTGCCCAGATTCACAAAGTAGCAAAAGTAGAGCTCGATTGACTCAAGCTAGGGTGCTCCATAATTGCAAACAAAGACATGGATGGATAGAGCACTACAAGATTAACAAAACATCCTTACTGATCATCCTCAAAAGAGGCACGGATCACTAGGAAACAACAAGAACATATGGCACCATGAGATAAACAGCTCCAGGACTTAGTGAAATCACTAAGTCCCTGAAAACATAATTAGCAAGTGCACCACTTTGCAAGCTTGCACAAGTCACCACACACATCCTAAAAATACATGGGTTGCACCTCTGGAAAGATGACAAAACCCTTAACAAAACATATGTAGAACTCACGGGCATATCATGCACACAATAATCATGGCAAAACTGACAAAAGTGCTAAACGGAGTAGTAGATCTGACAATTAACTCAAGTAGCCCTCTTCTAACAGCATTTCGGGCATCAAGATGAACTCAAATGAAAATGATGCAATGGAATGAAATGATGTATTCTTTGAGATGAACATTTTGATATGCTATATGCATGAATCGGAGCTACGGATGCAAAGTTACGGAGCCGCGAACATGTGCACATGGATCTGCAATACTGGGACTTAGTGAAAAAAACGATCTAGGGTTAGGGTTTACTGTTCACGCCAGATCTAGATCGGGATCGCACGGAGCCTGAGGATCACCGGCCGGAGTCTTCGCCGGAGTGGGAGAAGATGGCCGGGGGCGGCCGGCGAGAGGAGGTGGCGGCCGGATCCGGTCGGG
>NC_057794.1:174059926-174086914 GCF_018294505.1 Triticum aestivum | reverse complement strand
GGGTGCCACGTGGCGCGCTGCCACTGGCTACGGGCGGCGGCTGCGGCGCGTCCGGCCGAAACGGACACGTCCGTCGCGCGCGGTGGATTTTTTTAGGGTTTCGGGGAGGAAGGAGATCCGAAAACAGAGGGGTTCTATTTATAGGCATAGAGGGTGCTAGGAGAGTCGAAATGAGGTGCGGTTTTCGGCCACGCGATCGTGATCGAACGCTCTAGAGATGGAGCAGAGTTAGGTGGGTTTTGGGCCAAATTGAAGGGGTGTTGGGCTGCAACACACACGAGGCCTTTTCGGTCCCTCGATTAACCGTTGGAGTATCAAACGAAGTCCAACTGATACGAAACTTGACAGGCGGTCTACCGGTAGTAAATCAAGGCCGCTTGGAAAGTCTCGGTCCAATCCGGAAATGTTTAATCCCCACACATGAAAGAAAGCTAGAAATGACCACCGGAGGAGAACAGAGCGCCGGAATGCAAAACGGACAACGGGGAAAATGCTCGAATGCATGAGACGAACACGTATGCAAATGCAATGCACATGATGACATGATATAAGATGTATGACAATGACAACAACACACGGAGACAAAGAAACCGACCCTGAGGAAATAAATTAACTTAGCACCGGAAACGGCAAGAGTTGGAGTACAAATAGGGAAAGTTACATCCGGGGTGTTACATGAGTGCAAGCGCCAAGGAACAACTACACCATCCGCGAGGGAAGCATGGAAGCAACGACGGAAGAAGATGGAGAATAGCTCCCAGTCCCCAAACATCCGGCCTCGCCAGCCCAGACATCTGGCCGTTCCCGAGCCCCCGGACATCCGGCTCCCTGCCCAGAAATCTGGCCCCTCCGAACCCAAGAGCAACAAGTGCCACCACTCCAGCCCGGACATCCGGCCTCCCCAGCCCAGACATCCGACATCGCCTGGAATCCCGGACATCGGGCCTGACCAGCTCGGACATCCGACCTCCCCTGTCTGCGCACAGTGAAGGGCCGAGGCCCGTGTATCCCTTCCCCCCCTAGTCTATATATACTCCACCTCGTCCAACTTTCTAGGGTTAGCGTTGTGATAGCTCATTTGAGAGATAGAGCTACACTCATCCATATTGGATCTACTCCATGAGAGAGACCGCGACCCCTCTACGGAGAAGATCCACCGTGGATTCAAGACCTCCTCATGGAGAAGACATCAAGACCTCCTCACGGAGAAGAACCGGTTACCCTATGTATCGTCCTTTGTTGGATTCGGATCTTATATCTCTTTGTGTTTCGAGGATCTAGCACATGTGTGATCATACTTGTTGGTTTGAGTGTTCCTCTTTGTGCCCCCTTGTGATTTCCCTTATTGTTTTCTCCTCGTGTTCTTTGTGTTCATCACAGGATCCACTCCTTTCATGAAAGATCGGCCATCTAGGGTTCCACCCTACATCATCTTGGTATCAGAGCCACGTTGATCACGATTTCGGAGCCTCCCCTCGTAGTTTTCTAGCCTAATTTTGTTGCGTTCTTCCCCAGTTTCAAAAATCCCCACCAAAAATATCTCCCATTTTTTTTTGTGATTTGTTGGTTTGACGAAGTTTTGTTGGATCTGATCCATGGATTTACTTGGTTTCGGGTGGATCTAGCATATCCCCAAGTTTTCCCACTTTCCATCCACGAAATCTCTCCAATTTTGCCCCTAAAATCATCAATTTTCACCCCCAATTCAAAAAATTCCGCCCCAAACGAGATCTGGCATTGTCGGGCCGGACATCCGTGCCATCGGGCCGGACATCCGGGCCCCAAGCCGGACATCCGGCTCCTGGAGCGCCAAATCTGCACGGTTCTGGACATCAGGTCCCAGATTTCTAGCCCCGAGCCCGGATGTCCGGCCGCTGACATTTTAGCCTTCCCCGTTTCACCATTTTGTCCATAACTAATTCACCTAGAGTCCGTTTTTGACGTTATTTAGCTCGTTGAAAAGCTCTTGACATCCCCCTTCCAACAAAAATACTAACATCACCATTTGACTCCATCAAAATTTTGAAACTTTGGCATCTTTTCCTAGGGCTTACACCACATCATCCGCTACACCACCACTGATTTCCCCAACCTAACCAATTTTGTTCCCCATCGCATTAGTGGTTGCTTGAGGAGTGATTTGAGTCTCCTAAGGTGTTTAGGCTACTTAGGGACGGTTGCTTCTTCATCAACCACCACCACCACTTCCGCATAGGCTTGACCACCATACACTTCCGCCACCCCAACTTAACCCAAATTTGTTTGTGTTGTGAGTTGTGTCTCCTAAGGTGTTTCGGCTACTTAGGGACCGTGCTTCCAACTCCAACACCATGTATAGTCCACCACCTTACCCTCCATTTCCGCATTGCTACCCGGAAAACCCATCATTGCATTTCCGCAATCCCTTTGAGCTTCCGCAACCACCATCGCATCCCGCTACCACCATTTGACATTTGACATTTGAGATTTTGAGTTCGTGGTTTTTTCGTTTCCTAAGGTGTTTTGGCTACTTAGGGATGAGTCTCCATCATCTTGGTATCTCCATCAAGATCACCGCCACTCATCATCGCCAAGGACGGTAACCTCCATACCATCTTGGTATCGTGATATCCCTCCATTGTATTTTCTCCTTGCCATTACATTTTTAACCCCTAGCCCATTTTGCATCACTTGCCTATCAAGACTAGCCTTTGAGTATTGCCGGCAACGTTACTTGTGCACATTAGTGGTCTACACCATACATTGCATACATACCATATCATATAGGTATCATATCATCCCTTGTGTCTCAAGTTCGTTCTCGCATATACACAATTGCTATCTTGGTCGTGCATTGTGCAAAAGTGGACATACACATACAAAAAAAAGAATATGCTTTTAAGCAAAAGAGCAAGAGCAAAGAAGCTTGTAAGCAAGCGCCATAGCATCATACCACATTGCATAAGATTGTCATATCCGATCATCTTGGATCATACCACCGGAACATCATACACATAGCTTACTTGGGGATAGAAATTGTTGCATTTTTGTCTCCTATAGGTTGTGCACAAGTGTCGTATCCACCTATTGAGCAATCGTGCTAGCGTCTCTCTAGAGTTGTGCAACAAGAGCATTTTCCGTGGATTCCACATTTTGAGCTCATTCCTTGGTTGCACGACCCCATTTATCTATCCGTGTGTGTGTTTCTGTGTGCCATTCATTGCTATTGGTCTACTTGTTTCCCTTGTGAATTTGTGAATCTTTTTCAACATTATTGACTCTTGCTAACATTTTACATCAAATTTTTGTGCCACTATCCTCACCGAGCTCCACCATAAGCCTTATTTGTGTAGGTGTGAGAAACCGACAAGAATTGGTACCAATTGTGCTATTTCCTTGTTAAATCATTGAGTGATCATTGATCCATCTTCAACATCGGTCAAGGTATATTTGGTATAGTTCTTCTCCTTTCTCCACTCATATTTGCTAGAGTCTTGTGATGGATAGGCAAGGCATTTCATCTTCGATCTACAAGAACAACGACGAGTTCGATGCCACGAATAACTCTACCGACGCCAAGATGCAAGCTCAAATGGAAGAGATAAAAGCCCTCATCAAGTCCTACAAGCGATCTTCCTCATCTTTGAGAAGATGCTCAAGAGCACATGCCTCTGAGCTACCATCTCCGGTAAGGTCACATCGGCATCGACACCATCACCACCATGAATGTGAAGGTCAAGAGCTCAACACCAACAACTGCTCAACGACTTCACCATCGCCCTTGGCATCTTTGCCAAGCAACTTCAAGGCATCTTCGCCTATGGACATACGGCATCTTCGCCAACAAGCACCTCAAGACTACGCTCAAGAGAAGCTCCCCAAGCTCAAGTCCGCGACTTCCACGAGCTACTACGACCTCGACACCGACCACAAGATTCCTTTCTATGGGACTCAAGAACCCGAGGAGTATCTTGAGTGGGAGCGTTTGATGGACGACTACCTAAAGCTACGTCAAGTTCCTCCGAAGATCAAGTGAAGTGTGCCACAAGGAACTTCCATGACTACGCTTCTACATGGTGGCTTCACACACCTTCGGAGACCTATGACATGAGTTGGCCCAAGACGAAGATAGCTTTGTGGCATGAGTTCGTGCCCCCAACCTACACGGAACAACTTCAACGCCAATTGGAGAACACCATCCAAGGATCCAAGTCCATCGACCAGTACTTCAAGGAGATGAAGAAAGCCTTGCGACGAGCCGGCGTGGACGACCCCATTTCGATGAAGTTCCACTTCATGATGGGATTACACAACAACATCTCCAAGACAATCTTCCTCGAGAACTACAAGTCCCTCGACGACAACTACATTGGTGCTCTCAAGGCGGAACAAGAACTCATGAAGGCTAAGGCTTCTCAACCCCAAGCTCACTTCGCGACGACCAAGCTACATGAGAATGAGCATGAGGATAGTACCACCAAGATGTCCAAGCCCGACGCGCTCCAAGATGATGCTCCCAAGTTCGACTTCACCGCCATACCTCTTTGTGGCATTGATGATGCCGAGTCCTCCATGACTCTTTTTCAAGATGGTGCGGCGATGAGTATGACTACGGAGACCCTCAAGGAACAAGCTTTGGATGCATGCGACATGGTGATGAGCACGAAGGATGCTTCCATCTTAGGAGGCGAGAGTGATGATGTGCCATCTTCGACCTTCATCCACGGCGACGACGACGAGATGGTTGAGCATGGATTTTCCCTTCGACCACGGCGACGTATGATGACTTGAGTGACTTTTTCCACCATATTGAGCGTGAGAGTGACTTCACCGCTATCCCCATATATGATGTGTTTCCACAATTCCCATGTGAGGAGAGCCACAACCCCCACCTCTTGAGTGAGATGAGTGACTCCACCATATGTGAGTTTGAGCACAATTATTTTGAGGAAGTGAGTGAACCACAACATAGAGAGAGTGAGATAGTTGATAGGTCATGTGAGGCCACTTCTAACACTAACGACTTGACCTCTACCTCTATTGTGTCTTCTCATTTGGTGCTAGGTCCCATCTATGATGATGTGCCGATTCTCGACGACATCGTCCTACCCTTGGACAAGACGATGGCCATGGTGGAATATTATGCACCCACACATGGTTCCATCAAGATGAAGATGACCACCATTTGGTCTTTCCCACCTCACCTACAACATTTGAGTGGAATGAAAATGGTAACTTAGGTGACGGTGATGTCTAGTCCCACTAGTGGACATTATTGACATTGATTGCTTTCATGATGTTGATCCCCCTATTGACATGCTTCATGCTTGTATGATTTCCCGATGCGATGATTTACCCATTTATGATGACTATGATGATTCCCATGTGGAGTCTCTTAGTTATGATGCCATGTTACATAGGATTTCTTGTGACAATTCTCTCGGTCACATCATGTTTGCCAATCCGCTTGACTTGTCATATGCTATGCATGAGTTCGACCACATGTCATATTTGCAATCTCTTCATAGTACTATGCATATGCCATTAAGATTAACCCAATTTGCACTTATGGCATAGATGACAAGCCCATGGTTATTGGCATTTGTTTTTCTTGTGATGATATTGATATGCTCCCTTTGCATCATTTATCTCATATGCCATGCCATGAATACCTAGCTTCGGATATGCATTGTTTTGGATGTTGTCCATTTTCTCCATGTGATCTTTCCAATATTGCTCATGAGGAGACCCCCATAGTTTCCTCATACATTTTAGGAGATTTTGATTCATCCCATTCATTGCATGATCCCAATACTTATGTGCACCATATGCTTCCCATGAATAAACATGCTATTGATGTGCCATATACTTGCATTATCAATTTGTGTCCCCATCGTGTTATACACAATAACTATTCTTTCATGATGGATGACATGTTCTTATACCATGCATCAAATTTCTTTGAGCGATGCTTATCTTGTGCTAACTCTCACGTGCACATACACATCATGATGGATGATGTGTACATTTACCACACACAATATCTTTCGTTTGTGTCTCTTTTGTGTAGGTACCCACAAATTCTTGTCAATCTCGCAATCCCACGAGTTGACAAAACGAGCTCTAGAGAGCAATGATGACTTGGGATTCCATGGATTGTTTTTCCCACCGCTCTCTTCGCACAAAGACTTTGTGCATTTCTTCTCCTTGGCTCTCACTTGGCTATGGGTTATTGTCCATCACATATTATATGCCCATCTTGCCATGTTCACTTTGCATGATATGCTCATTACTATGCCTTTGCCATGCATTCGTGACCCATGCTTTGCATTACACATGATGATTGATTCTCATACTTGTATGTGTATACACAAGCTTGGTGGAGATATCACTTGTTATTGCCATGTCTGCTTTGTGCTCCATGCCTATGATTATACTATGATCTTGCTTTGTGTTCGTGCTTGCGATATGTCATGTGCATTGCCCATGCCTATTATTTTCTCACATGACATGATTGCCATGATTTCCTCTAGTATGTTGCATCTTCGCACTACTAGCTTGCACGACTTGATTACTATGAGTGCTTGCCTTGTTGCATCACCGATGATTCATACTTGCTCATTTCATGCGGTTGATGATAACCATCTACATGCTTTGCACATGATTGTTATTGCTTCTTGTCATATATCTCCATATTTGCCTCTCTCATGCTAGATGATTTGCCATGTATTGAGTGCAATTATGCCTTTAGTCTTGATAATGAGTTTGCCCCCATAGCATTCTCACATATATTTGGAGATTTTGACATATTTCTTGTGAAGCATGCTTGTCTTACCTCTTTGCACCATATGCCTAGTGCCATGAATATTGCCACTGTTGCATCATATTATTCATGCACTTGTGATTCTAATGGTTATGTGCAAGAGAAAATAACCATCATGATGGACGATGTGTTTATCTACCATGAGCATACACGTTCTTTCTTATGTTGTGTGCATGTGTAGGATACTTGAACTTCGTGTCAACTTCCACGTCACGTGAGTTGACGATCCGACCTCTTGAGAGCGAACCACCTTCTACCACGAGGATTCTACCTCGCACTTCCTTGTACTTCGGCATTGTGAAGGACGCAGAAGGACACGCCTACAAGGTGACATCTTTCTTGAGCATGGATATGACGGATCATACTACTTGTGTTGCTTGCACCATGAGACTTATTGTTCATCTTGGACCACTTGATTGCACACATGTTAGAGATCTTGCTTTGACTTGTCATTTTCACCATTCCATGCATCATGATATATATATGCCTTGTGTGTTGCATCCAATTCTTGGATTATTTGCTCCTCTCATATGTTTGGTCGCAACAATGTCATCACTTCACATATGCCATGTCCCATTGATTGCTACATGCTTGCCTTGATTGCCTCACACATGATGAACAATTGCTCTTTTTATTGTGTTGAGTGCCACACTATCTTCACGACACCCTATGCACGTATTGCTTGGATTGTCTTGCACTTGATCCATGTGTTTAGACATCTCATCTTCTTTGATGTTGTGAATGATTCATATGGCTACCATAGACCTTTCATTGAGCAATTTGTAAATGCTTGCTATGATCTTGAGGTAGATGCTTATTCTCTTGACACACATATTTGCATCACTACCTCACATTTACATGCTTATTCCCATGATTTCTTTGATTGTGCTCGGTTGATATGCTTACATGCCATGTCACAATCCTTTGTCAAACCATATGCTTTGCATGATGACGACACTTGTTTGGTGAATCATCTCTTGAATGCTTGGTTTTGCACTAACGCTAACCACATTTGTTTTTCCAAGTGTTTGTTGTCTTTGCTCCTTTTGAAGGAATCCCAAGATGGTGCGACATTGGAGAGTGCTCATTTCGAGCTTCAAGATGATGAGAACTTGGTGATCGACCACTCCTACACGGCGACACCATCTCTTTCCCATGGTGTCGGTTCAATATCCAGCGTATCTCGTAGTAGGGGTCCCAAGCTAGGCGTCTTGGAGCGATGGTATCATGGACACGGATTTTACCCAGGTTCGGGCCCTCTTGATGGAGGTAAAACGATATGTCTTGCTTTTGATTGTATTCATATGGGGATAGTACAGAGTACATGTGTCTACCACGGGATGGTAATGAATATGAGATTCTCTATTGACTACCATGGCCTCGGTTTATATTAACACACCGGAGGCCTAGGGTTTAGGAGAGTCTTTGTCTTGAGCGCCAAGTCTTGTGGAATCTTCCTTGTATGTGGCAGGGGTTGTCCGAACTGGCCCATGGGTATGCGGCCATGGGGTCCTTAGCCCAATCTAACTGATCGAGAGACGACATGGTGAGTACCCCCTAGTCCAGGACACCACAAGTTGACCCAAGAAATCATTTATGATAAAATGGCTCATATAAATAAATAAACATGGCCTAAGGTCCGAGGTTGGTCCGGCGACACGTTGACCCAATGTGGTGACCCCGTGACCTAGTTCGAATTCATCTAACATGACGGGTCACGAACATGGTGTCCGCTGAACTATGGAGGAAACCGGGTGGCTGGAAACTAGACGGACCACCACGCTGATACGATCAACGGACCGAATTGTAACCGGCAGAGAAATCAACACAGAAAAATTCATACAAACCAGCAGAAAAATATTCTATGCATATTTAAGACATATAGTACAGGTAATTAGGAAAATAAAACCTGATGTTCTTAATTTAGACGACGAGGCATAAGAATCCGAGGTAAAAAGATAGGGCTAGTACTGTCTTGCACGAAGACGGATCAATCCTCACGTGATGACTAAATAGTATTTTTGCATAGAGTCCTCAACGTACTACTCCTAGTGGAGTACTCCCTGTGCATGTTGAGCTCCCCAAGGCGTTTGTCCTTTTGTTGATCAGCTGATCAGCCATGGATTAATTAAACTTCACGGCAACTTAGCATTCATCTGCTATCAATATATTACGCCAGCACAAAGTACCGACCCGTAGGACAGCGTTGCTATATGAATAATATAAAAAGGTAGGATTTGACGGTCTGCACACGGGTTAGTATATAGCAAAGCTAAAGCAAACTAGCTGTAGCATGTGAGAAGATGAAGGACAAATAATTGATGACAAGTACAACTTGATTAAATAATAAGGAGAAAAAAGAGGATGAGATCTCCCTGTGCAGCCGCTGATGTGAGCTCTTGGCCAGCCCACCCTAGAAAAATCTGCATGGGCAGTACACCCTGCATGGTCTCCTCGGCTGGTAGCCGCCGCTGCTGTTGAGATTTTTACGATCTGGCAGTCCAGATCCGACATATTACCAGACGGCGGATACAACCGCTGCTGCTGAGATTCTTACGATCTTATCCTACTGCAAACAAATAGCAGACACAACAACGATTTTGCAGGAAAGCAAAATTATATAGAATAGATCTAACTAAAAAATATCACCTGATCATCCCATCAATCCGCGATGATCACCTAGCAGACTCTCAATGAAAGCACCAATGTCGGTTCAATATCCGGCGTATCTCGTAGTAGGGGTCCTAAGCTAGGCGTCTTGGAGCGATAGTAACATGGGCATGGATTTTACCCAGGTTCGGGCCCTCTTGATGGAGGTAAAACCCTATGTCCTGCTTTTGATTGTATTCATATGGGGATAGTACAGAGTACATGTGTCTGCCACGAGATGGTAATGAATATGAGATTCTCTATTGACTACCCTGGCCTCAATTTATATAACACACCGGAGGCCTAGGGTTTAGGAGAGTCCTTGTCTTGAGCGCCAAGTCTTGTGGAGTCTTCCTTGTATGTGGCAGGGGTTGTCCAAACAGGCCCATGGGTATGCAGCCATGGGGTCCTCGACCCAATCTAACTGATCGGGAGACGACATGGTGAGTACCCCCTAGTCCAGGACACCGTCACATGGTGATTTGGATTCCGATCCGAGGTCGGATCTTTCCCAAGGGAGGGGAGATGATGCGGAGCATCCTATGGATATCACCATGTCAAGAGTCTGTTTGGCAAGTGACACGTGCGACATCTACTTCACATATATAAAGGTGAATCATCTCCTTTACACGTGCTCACTTGACCCCTTCGAGGATGGTATATACTTGACACTTCTCCCGTGTGCATGCATAGGTATTGTCGGAGCTTCACGGATGTTGAGGAGGAGTGCAAGCGCCAATGAACAACTACACCATCCGCGATGGAAGCATGGAAGCGACGACGGAAGAAGACAAAGAACAGCTCCCAGTCCCCGGACATCCGGCCTCGCCAGCGCGGACATCCGGCCGTTCCCGAGCCCCCGGACATCCGGCTCCCAGCCCGGAAATCCGGCCCCTTCGAACCCGAGAGCAACAAGTGCCACCACTCTAGCCCAGACATCCGTCCTCCCCAGCCTGGACATCCGGCCTCCCCAGCCCGGACATCCGTCCCGACCAGCCCGGACATCCGACCTCCCCTGTCTGCACACAGTGAAGGGCCGAGGCCTGTGTATCCCTTCCCCCTAGTCTATATATACTCTACCTCGTCCAACTTTCTAGGGTTAGCATTGTGATAGCTTATTTGAGAGATATAGCTACGCTCATCCATATCGGATCTACTCCACGAGAGAGATTGCGGCCCCTCTACGGAGAAGATCCACCTTGGATTCAAGACCTCCTCACGGAGAAGACATCAAGACCTCCTCACGGAGAAGAACCGGTTACCCTATGTATCATCCTTTGTTGGATTCGGATCTTGTATCTCTTTGTGTTTCGAGGATCTAGCATATGTGTGATCATACTTGTTGGTTTGAGTGTTCCTCTTTGTGCCCCCTTGTGATTTCCCCTATTGTTTTCCCCTCGTGTTCTTCGTGTTCATCGCAGGATCCGCTCCTTTTGTGAAAGATCGGCCATCTAGGGTTCCACCCTACATCATCTTCCATCTTCGGAGAAGGTTAATTTTGATGCTAAAGAATGTGCTGAATTGATTTTAAAAATCCATGAGTTAACTAAGGAAAACATTGAGCATATGAATGCTAAATATAAACTTGCTGGAGATAAGGGTAGAAAACATGTTGTGTTTGCACCTGGAGACCTTGTTTGGTTACATTTGCGTAAGGATATATTTCCTAATTTGCGCAAATCAAAGCTAATGTCAGTGGCCGATGGTCCTTTTAAGGTGTTAGAGAAAATAAATGATAATAAATATAAACTTGAGCTGCCTGCAGATTTTGGGGTTAGTCCCACTTTTAACATTGCAGATTTGAAACCTTATTTGGGTGAGGAAGATGAGCTTTCATCAAGGACGACTTAATTTCAAGAAGGGGAGGATGATGAGGACATTAATACCATTGTTACACCCACAACCCCTGCTGCTATACATACTGGAGCAATTACTAGAGCTCGCACACGCTAATTGAATTATCAGGTACTTTCATTTCTTGGTAACGATTCTAATGTTCACTAGAATATGATGCTGCCTAAATTGGATACATTTGTTTTGCTTACAAATGAAGGGCCTAGCTTGGACAAGAAAGATGAAGCTTGGAACAAGTTCAAGCATGGAGATGATGGCATGCGCAAGGGGATCAAGAACGGAGTTACAAGTGATGATTTCAGGACTTTGAAGCCACCATAATGAGTGCATGAAGCCTTGGACAAAATATACAAGATGCCACTTCATAAATTTCATCCAGAGGCTATTCTAGGTGCTGCGTGATACATCTCCGTTGTATCTATAATTTTTGATTGTTCCATGCCAATATTCTACAACTTTCATATACTTTTGGCAACTTTTTATACTATTTTTGGGACTAACATATTGATCCAGTGCCCAGTGCCAGTTCCTGTTTGTTGCATGTTTTTTGTTTCACAGAATATCCATATCAAACGGAGTCCAAACAGGATAAAAATGACGGAGGTTTTTGTGGAAATATATGATTTTTGGGAAGAAAAATCCACGCGAGATGATGCCCGAGGGGGCCACGAGGCAGGGGGCGCGCCCCAGGGGGGCAGGCGCGCCCCTGACCCTCGTGGACACCCCGTAAGGCGGTTGATGCCCTTCTTTCGCCGCAAGAAATCTAATATCTGGATAGAGATCGTGTTAAAATTTCAACCCAATCGGAGTTACGGACCTCCGGGAATATAAGAAACGGTGAAGGGGCAGAATCTGAGAACGCAGTAACAGAGAGAGACAGAGAGACAGATCCAATCTTGGAGGGGCTCTTGCCCCTCCCACGCCATGGAGGCCAAGGACCAGAGGGGAAACCCTTCTCCCATCTAGGGAGGAGGTCAAGGAAGAAGAAGACAAAGGGGCCCGCTCTCCCCTTCTCTTCCGGTGACGCCGGAACACCACCGGGGGCCATCATCATCACCGCAATCTTCACCAACAACTTCACCGCCATCATCACCAAATCTTCCCCCCTCTATGCAGCGGTGTAACCTCTCTGTTACCCGCTGTAATCTCTACTTAAACATGGTGCTCAACGCTATATATTATTTCCCAATGATGTATGGCTATCCTATGATTTTTGAGTAGATCTGTTTTGTCCTATGGGCTATTTGATGATCAAGATTGATTTGAGTTGCATGTTTTATTATTGGTGCTGTCCTATGGTGCTCTCCGTGTCGCGCAAGCGTGAGGGATCCCCGCTATAGGGTGTTGCAATACGTTCATGTTTCGCTTATAGTGGGTTGCGTGAGTGACTGAAACACAAACCCGAGTACGGGGGTTGTTGCGTATGGGATAAAGAGGACTTGATGCTTTAATGCTATGGTTGGGTTTTACCTTAATGATCTTTAGCAGTTGCGGATGCTTGCTAGAATTCCAATCATAAGTGCATATGATCCAAGTAGAGAAAGTATGTTAGCTTATGCCTCTCCCTCATATAAAATTGCAATAATGATTACCGGTCTAGTTATCGATTGCCTAGGGACAAATAACTTTCTCGTAACAAAAAGTTCTTTACTAAAATTAACTTAGATATTTCTTTACCTAAACAGCCCCTACTTTTTATTTTCATGCTCTTTATTATCTTGCAAACCTATCCAACAACACCTACAAAGTACTTCTAGTTTCATACTTGTTCTAGGTAAAGCGAACATCAAGTGTGCGTAGAGTTGTATCGGTGGTCGATTGAACTTGATGGAATATTTGTTCTTCCTTTAGCTCCTCGTTGGGTTCGACACTCTTACTTATCGAAAACGGTTGCGATCCCCTATACTTGTGGGTTATGCAGACCTTTTTCTGGCGCCGTTGCCGGGGAGCAATAGCGTGGGGTGAATATTCTCATGTGTGCTAGTTTGCTTTATCACTAAGTAATTTTTATTTGATGTTCTTAGTTGTTTTCTATCTTTAGTTATGGGTAGGAAACACAAAATACCAAAAAGATTAGTTGTACCTACTAAACCAATGGTTGAAGAACCACTCAAAATCTATCACACTGCTGAAGCTTATTACTTGGATCATCTTCGATCCCTATGTGCTCGTGCTGAAACCCCAACTAGCTTAGTTGAGGGAAAATCCTTAGATGAGCATGCTTGTTATGTGCGACACCGAATATCTGAAAAAGGGAAAATTTTACTGGGTCAAATTCATCGTTTGCAATGCTATGCTTGGAATTTATGCGAAATATATGATATTACTTGTTGTTCTGAAAGCCCTAAGAAATACCTTCCCTATCAATGTGAGTTTAGTGATAATGGAATCGTATCTTCGTATGCTAAGGGTGTTTATAGTTACTATGATGTTCAAGAAATTGAAGAATTTGTTGCTTTTAAGGGTGCTTATGAAATTGCTTCTTTGATTGAAACGTATGATGCTACTCTTTACAAATCTAATTTTTTTGACATACTTAAATATTGCTATGATAATTATGCTTCTAATGCCTATGTTGAACCATATATTGAGGACTACCCCGCTGTCCAAGAAGAGACTAATATTTTGTAGGAGTCTATGGAAGAAGAAATTGATGAAACTGTGAGCTCATTGGATGAAAAAGATGAGGAGGAGAGCGAAGAACAAAAGGAGGAAGAGAAGATTAGCTACCCGTGCCCACCTTCTAATGAGAGTAACTCTTCAACTCATACATTGTTTAATTTCCCTTCGTGCTTACCGAAGGATGATTGCTATGATGATTTTTATGATCCCGTTGATTCTTTTGAAATATCCCTTTTTGATGATGCTTGCTATGCTTGTGGCCAAGATGCCAATATGAATTATGCTTATGAAGATGAACTTGCTATAGTTCCTTATGTTAAACATGAAATTGTTGCTATTGCACCCACACATGATAGTCCTATTATCTTTTTGAATTCTCCCGACTACACTATATCAGAGAAGTTTGCGCTTATTAAGGATTATATTGATGGGTTGCCTTTTACCGTTGCACATGATGATTTTGATAGATATAATATGCATGTGCTTGCTGCTCCTACTTGCAATTATTATGAGAGAGGAACTACATCTCCGCCTCTTTATGTTTCCAATACAACAAAATTGCAAGAAACTATTTATACTATGCATTGGCCTTTACTTTGTGTGCACGAATTGTTCTTTTATGACATGTCGATGCATAGGAAGAGAGTTAGACTTCGTTGTTGCATGATATATGTTACTTTGTGCTCACTACTAAATTACAAATCATTGTTAATTAAAATTGTCTTTGATATACCTTGGGATCCGCGTGGATTCACTACTTGAGCACTATATGCCTAGCTTATTGGCTTTAAAGAAAGCGCTGCCAGGGAGACAACCCGGAAGTTTTAGAGAGTCATTTATTTCTGTTGAGTGCTTCCATATAGTTTAAAAACAACAAAAATAAAGAGGGGAACCCAAAACTCTTTCAAAAAGGAAAGTGAAAGTGAGAAAGACAAGTATTGTTGAAGTGGGAGAGCTCCTTGAACTTTGTTCATGCTCACGGCAAATTTGTGAATCTTGATTACAGAAACTTTTCAATGAAAATAATTATGCCCTTGTACTATTCCATTGTATTATAAAAATAATGTGCCAAGGTTTGCCTTTAGGATGTTTACTTTGCTTGTTGGTTTGTACGGCGCAGGACAGAAACTTTGGCTGTAGTGCGCGATTTTACCTTTTTAGCTGGAACGTCAAATGGTTCTGATTCTTTTTGAACTGTCTTCCTATACAATTTTTTTGTTTTTCCTAATTTTGGTTGAATTTTGCAAGTATCAGAAGTATGGTGAATGTTCAGATTATCACAGACTGTTCTGTTTTAGACAGATTCTGTTTTTTATGCATAGTTTGCTTGTTTTGATGAAACTATCAATTTATATTAGTGGATTAAGCCATGAAAAAGTTATATTACAGTAGACACAATGCAAAAACAAAATATGAATTGGTTTGCAACAGTACTTAGAGTAGTGATTTGCTTTATTATACTAACGGATCTTACCGAGTTTTCTGTTGAAGTTTTGTGTGGATGAAGTGTTCGATGATCGAGAAGGTCACGATGTGAGAAGAAGGAAGAGAGGCAAGAGCTCAAGCTTGGGGATGCCGAAGGCACCCCAAGTAAATATTCAAGGATACTCAAGCGTCTAAGCTTGGGGATGCTCCGGAAGGCATCCCCTCTTTCTTCAACAAGTATCGGTATGTTTTCGGATTCGTTTCGTTCATTCGATATGTGCAATCTTGGAGCGTCTTTTGCATTTAGTTTTCATTTTTCTTTTTTGCACCATGCTGGTATGAGATAGTCCTTGGTTGATTTATAGAATGCTCTATGCACTTCACTTATATCTTTTGAGTATGGCTTTATATAATGCTTCATGTGCTTCACTTATATCATTTGAAGTTTGGATTGCCTGTTTCTCTTTACATAGAAAACCGCCATTTGAAGAATTGTATTTTGCTTCACTTATATTTGTTAGAGCACGGGCATATCTTTTGTAGAAAGAATTAAACTCTCTTGCTTCACTTATATCTATTTAGAGAGATGACATGAATTGGTCATTCACATGGTTAGTCATAGAATCCTACATAAAACTTGTAGATCACTGAATATGATATGTTTGATTCCTTGCAATAGTTTTGCGATATAAAGATGGTGATATTAGATTCATGCTAGTGGGTAGTTGTGGATTGTAGAAATACTTGTGTTGAGGTTTGTGATTCCCGTAGCATGTACGTATGGTGAACCGTTATGTAACGAAGTCGGAGCATGAGGTATTTATTGATTGTCTTCCTTATGAGTGGCGGTCGGGGACGAGCGATGGTCTTTTCCTACCAATCTATCTCCCTAGGGGCATGCGTAGTAGTACTTTGCTTCGAGGGCTAATAAACTTTTGCAATAAGTATGTGAGTTCTTTATGACTAACACTAAAAAAAATACACTTCCGATGATACGTGTTTGTCACAGTAGGTCGCTTTTTTTGTCATGCATGTAAATCCATGAAAAATTTATGACAGAATCAAGATAGTCATACCTGTGCTGTCGTAGAAGTGTTCCATGACATTACCAAAATTATCATCACGGAAGTGTCCACTTCCATGACGATAAATCGCGCGTCACAGAAGTGCTTTCATCAAGGGTGACTGACACGTGGCATCCACCGTAACGGAACACCGTTAAGCTATCGGGTCGGGTTTTCGATCCAATAACCCGTTAACAGCCCCGACCAATGGAGATTTTCCACGTGTAAAATCATCATTGGCTGGAGGAAACACGTGTCGGCTCATCATTGGGACAGATGTCAACCACTCATTGGACGGAAGGCGCCTATGATACGTCGACACGTGGCACGGCCCAACAGAGGCCCATTCCTGTGAAAAGGCTGGCCCGTTTGACTTGGTCAAAAGCTGGTGGGCCGGCCCATGGAAAGCCTGTTAACGGCCTGTTCGAATATAGCCCATTTATAGCCCGCTAACCCAAGGCCCGTTATGCCCTATCCGAATTAGGCCCAGTAGCGTCATCTGGGCCATCCAATATGATTCCAGCCCGTTTTCACTTCTGGCCCATGTATTGCCCATGACGTCTTTCGGCCCATATGAGGCCCTATGTAACTCTTGGCCTACTAATGGCCCGTGGTGAAACTGGCCCGTAATGAACAGTGTATCACTTTACACCCATTAACGACCCGTGGTGAAACTGGCCCGTAATGAACAGTGTATCACTTTATACCCATTAACGGCCCGTTATTCCGTTGGGCCGTTTCCAGCCCATGTTATCTTTCGGTCTTCTCAGAGCCCATTTATTCTTGGGCTCATTTCCAACATTCGTTTACTTACGGCCCGTTACTGTCATTTTCTGCTTGTGGGCCTAATTCAACCCGTGGTTACAGTCGGCCCGTTTGTGGTCCGTTAATACGTTGGGCCGATTTCATAGCGTCATCAAATACGGCCTATTTACGATGGCCCGTTATGGTCGGCCCATGAACGGAAGATTCCAACTCTATCCCGTTTACGGCCATAATGCGGTCTGTTTGGCCCATGTTTGGCCAATCGATTATACGGCCCGTATAAGGCCCATTGATAATACGGCCCGCAGAAGGCCCATTGTTTCTACGGCCTGTAGAAGGCCCATTGTTTCTACGGCCCGTAGAAGCCCACTGTTTCTATGGCCAGTAGGAGGCCCAGTGTCACTATAGTAAATATTAGCCCATGGTTATTGTGGCCTAGTTTTAAAAAATAGGTTATTGCAGCCACTAGCTAACCGCGGAAAAAGAACTGCAATGAGTACAAGCAAACAAATAAACAAGACAACAAGGAAATAAATAAGCAAGCAACTAACGCTAGGCTATCACGGCTATTACACATATTATATCCACTGGGCATCAAAGTTCGCCACCAGTGCAAATATAGGGAACAAAGCAGCATATCATATACTCTGGTTGTCAAAGTTGGCGACCAGCACAAATAAACGCCGCAGCAAAACAAATCCAGAACTGAAACCACTTCAGAAGATCTCAAGAAATAATACCCTGGGTACCCATAATGCTGGCAAGATGCTTAGCAAGCTTATTAACTTTCTCTTGTTTGGCGCTTAAATCCTCCAGCGCTTGCTGTTGCACCAGAAAATATGCATCTGAATTCTGCAGGGACTTCCTTAGTCCTTCAGCTTCCTGTCGCAGCACATCTGATCGATGCCTTTCAACTTGAAGTTGAGACTCAAGAAGACGAACTGATTCAGGCAGCGAGTTCGAAGAGCTTGTGCCAGCAGTGGTGGCCAGTAACTCGAACACTACATCAAGACATGACTTTTGGGTTCCCTCACTGTCGTCAAGATAGTTTTTATCAGCTTTCTTGGAGACCAACAGGGATGTCTCACTTTCTTGAACTTTATCTGCATTACTTCCTTTACCATTGGATAACGCGGTACTGTTCTCCAATATTTTGTCCACATTCTAAAAGAGAAACAAGCAGACACATCACATGTTTACCATGTTGTATATGAAACTCATTTTGGTAAATGAGTTCAGTAGTAAAGTGGATAGGATAACAGCATGAAACAAACATATATCTATGTACCATGGTCACTTTATGGTCTATATCATTCTAATTTTTGTTGCCAAATCAAGATAGAGACACAGTTCAAATAATATTTGTTCAAGACAAAGCAGAATAGACAGAATATAAGTGTGGGTAAATATAGAGCAATAACAACACTTGTAATGTGCATGACATGAGAACATAACTGTTTATTCAATTGAAACTGAAATCAACATAGAGCAGGTTACAACAGCAAACCAGTTAAAGAAACAGGTTTAAAACATACCTGTTGCGCCATTGGAGTTTCAATTCCATCCTTCAAATTTGAAAATAGTTGGTATGAGTAAATACAGTCATGCAAGAGCAAAGGAGTATGAACCATAGCTACAGAACCTGATCTGAGAACAAATCTTCTTCTCCTTTAAGCGTTGAGTTGGGATTCGGAGTGGTGGTCCTCGTGCTTTGGGCACTGCAATTCCCTTACTAACTGCTCGTGTTTGGGTGCTTTGTGGTGGAGACGGTGCTGTGTCAACTGGAACTGGGTTACTATCTGCCGGGGTTGGGGTTAGAAGGGGTGTAGCTGGTTCTCTGTCCAACTGGGTAGGGGTACAATCTGTGAGAGTTTGGATTATGTGTGGTGGATCTGGTCCTTGGGCAAGTACAACCGTGGTTCTATCTGCATCAACTGGTAGCACTATCTTTTCTGAAGACTGTGTTGTTACTCCCTTAGATACTGCCATCACGCTCTCCAATTCAAATGGCTGATAAACAAGAAAAGTAATTGAAAGTATAGACATTGTATGATAGACAGGTGCAATGGATAGTGGGGAATAAAAGAGGGCATGAAATAATTCATATTTATGTTGTCTAACCAAACAGGATAGCATGACACAATTTCACATTATGATGGCTAACTAAAAAAGATGGAAAGACATAGTTCAAAATATGAGACTATGTAAACAGGATGACATGACATAACTATATAATGTGTTTATTAAATAGGTTGGCATGCCATAATTCACATACATTGACGGATAGAATGCCATAATTCAAAATATGATAACTATATGATGTCTTTATTAAATGGGTTGCCATGCCATAATTCAGATAGATGATGTGTATGTACTATGTAAACATGATGGCATGATATAATTCAAATATATGATTTATATAGTAAGCAAGTAAGCAGATGGCAATCCATATATGATGTAAAAACTAAGCAATGCAAGACAACATGCATGATATGGGTAATATAACCCTGCCAAGTTTGAGCATAGACCTCAGGGGGAAAATAGGACTGGTCATCAGTCTCTGAATCCTGCTCTGAGGAGCTCTCTGTAACCAGCAAGATTTCTGCTTCAGCAGGTAGCATTGTCTGCTCTGAATACCTTGTTTTCACTCCAGATACTTCCATCACTGCTTCAAATGGCTGATGCACAGGAAGAGTAGTTGAACATACAAAAAATGTCGCCAAATGGAACACGTAATACAAAAAATGATAGCATGATATAATTCACATACATGATGATTGGCTAAACAGCATGGCATTGCATAATTCACATATATAATGCCTTTGCAACAAGATAGCATTGTATAATTCACATATATAATGTCTTGTAACAAGATGGCAATGCATAATTCACATATATGGTAATTAGACACTGAACATGTGGCATTCACACAAAGCATGTCTAAACTAATCAAATGACATAGCAATGCGAGACACCATACACACGATATGAGCAACATAACCCTGCCAAGTTAGAGCATACACCTCGGGGGGGGGGATAGGACTGGTCATCTATCTCTGAATTCTCCTCTGAGGAGCTATCTGTAACCAGCGAGATTTGCGCTTCGTAAGATAGCATAGTCTGCTCTGAAGACCTTGTTTTCACTCCAGAATTTGCCATCACCGTGTCAAATGGCTGATGCACACGAAGATCAGTTGAATGTAATAACATTGTTGACAAATGTAATATGTAACGAAAAAAAGGATGGCCTGATATAATTTACATATAAGATGACTGGCTAAGCAGGATGGCATTGCAAAATTCACATATATGATGCCTGGCTAAACAAGATGGCGTTGCATAATTCACATAAACGTTGAATAAACTAAACAGATGGCATTCGCACAAAGGATGTCTAAACTAAGCAGATGACATATTTGATGTATAAAGTAAGCAATGCAAGACACTATATGCATGATATAACCAACATCAGCATGCCAAGTTAGAGCGAAGACCTCAGGGGGTAAATAGGAGTTGTCTTCTCCTTCTGAATCCCCCTCAGAACAGATATCTTCTTCTCGATTACAATCCGAAATGCGTGAAGGGGGGCTGCCTTTGCGCCTACCATGGAGTGACATCTGCATGAAATTTTATTGCCACACAAGGCTCGTCTCTTTTGCTCTACATGTTCAGTTCCATTGTTTACAATAACTGTCATGCATAGGAATAAAACATAGTGAGATTATGTAAGGAGTGCATGCAGAAATCCAGAGTGATGGTAGCAACCTGTGGATAGACCCAAAACCAATAATAGCAGGCAGATAATGGCTTCAGTTAAAAAATATAGATAATGGCTTCTTTACTGTTTGTTTCCCACTCAACATGAAACTCATAGTAGACACCGGAGATTAACCAGATAGTAGATAGATACTATTGATAGCGGCCCCGATATGTACCCCACAACCATTAAAAAACTCAAGTCTGACCATTAGTTTGGAGCTGACTCAGAGTCTAATCGGTGAACAGGATGATAAAGTAGCATGTAATATTAAGCGATGCATAACGTAAGCAGACACGAAAGAGTGCGACCTCTCTTGCGGACCTGTGTAGTCCTCGAGGTCATCTGCTCAGTTGATGATGGTAGTGCAGTTTTCATGGCTGCCAGCGGTGGGGAAGAAGATCTGAGGCGGCGAAAGACAGTCTGGAGGCCGGATCCCTGCTGTGCTGGACCCTTCTATCGTTGGAGCAGCTGAGCTGGGGTGGACGACGGCGCAGCAGGAGCGGGACAAACCACGCAAGGTTTTCTTTGACAACTATCTGTAAGAGAAGTAATTCTGTAAGGGCTCGTTTGAATTGGAGGATTCCAACAATGCAGGGATAGGAAATAGACAGGAATAGGATAGGAATGCACGTGCAAAACAGAGAATTTAAAAACACAGCATTTCTGCCAATCTGGGTGTTTGATTCACAACAATTGGAAGATCACAGGATGCAAAGAAGCATGGTGAGATTAAGTCAAACCACAAGAAAATGTACGGTTATAATGCTATTATGCTACTATCTCTTAGTCTTGTGCTTCATGAATAGGAATTTGAAAAGGAGGACAAGTGAAAATTAAAATTCTACGTTTTTTGTTTCAAGGAGACACTAAAGGAACAAATCCGTGTGCTCAGTGGACAATATATATAACATGTAGAGTAAAAGAGAGATGCAACAAGTGTACAACCTCTTTGGCGAAGCCATGTCGATCTCAGCGTGATTGGGTTGGCCGGTGAGGATGCTCCGGCTGACTTGGCTGTCGGAGGAGGGGAAGAAGATCTTAGGCGTCTGGAGATGTAGCCCGAGGTACTGCTCCGCTGTGATGGAGGGTTTCGTCGTTGGAGCAGCTCCGGTGAGTTGTACGACGCCGAGGATGAAGCAGGACAAGAGAGACAACAGACAACGTTAACCTGAGTGGAATTCTAATAGCATCTCCAATACATGACGTAAAATACATAACCACAAAGTGCTAGATGTAAAATACATCAGCCGCTCATCTCTGAACTTAACTGTCGAAACTGAATTTAACTGTCGAAACTAAACTTAACTGTTGAAACTAAACTTAACTGTCATAACTGAATTTTGATGTCGAAACTGAATTTTGCTGTCGAAACTGAACGCACTAGCAAGGTGACGCTACACGTCGGTCGACTGACTTTTTCATCTCTGGTCAGTCGATTTTGCAGCCGTTGGATATGAAACCAAGGGCCTACGGTTCATCTTCAACCTCCACCCCCTGAGCCAGCCAAACAGCAGCCCCCCGCCGCCTGCGGCCGGCGGTGCGCCGTCCCGCCCGCCCTGAAAACACTCCCCACCGCCGGGCCGCCGCCGCCCCGGCCATCCCTTTAGGCCCCCCGTGCCGAGCTTTTTCTCCGGCGATCCCCACGCCACCGCCCCGCCAACGCCCCGCCACCGCCTGCGACCACCGCCCCATCCTGAACCCTAAGATAGATAGTGGGGGTACCTCTCCGGCGAGCCCCCCTCCCCGCTGCGGCTGGTTCTTCCTTCACCCCGGTAGCATCGGAGTGAAGTGTAGTTAAATCGGAGCAGCATCGCAAGCAAGAGCAAGAGCGAGAGCAGCAGCGCGAGCAAGAGCAGACTAGGCAGGGGACCGAGAGCAAGAGCAGAGCAGCAGCGCGAGCGAGAGCTAAAGCAGCAGCAGGTCCTACTGATGTGGACATCGCCGCCGAGGGAGCGACGCCATGGAGGAAGTGGCCGTCGACGCCGCCGTGGATGGAGACGCGCCGTGTCGGCTCGGGACCGAGCGCTGGCAGCACCGTGAGATCGAATCAAGAAGAAAATGCGGCGATTAGTGTACAACCTCTTTGGTGGCGCCGATTAGGCCGCAGCTTCATCCGAGGAAACGGTGATGATGATGCTCTTCTGGTGGTGCAGGTGAAGACGGCGGTGTGGGAATGGAGGTGGCGCGAAAGACGAGGGGAACATCAGGGCAGCTCCTTGGAGGTGGAGGACGAGGTGGCTGAACCGGCGGGACCATGAGATCGACGACGGATCCTCATCCGGTACGGTGGATGAGGGATGTCGAGGTGTTGCTGTGGACGACGTCGTCGGGGAAGAGGCTCCGGCTGGGTGGTGGACGGAGCAGGGTGTGGGGTTTCATCGCGGGTTTTCGCGGCCTCGGTGTACGAATGGGTGGGCGGATGGGATGGTAGTGGGGAACCATGGCTTAGAGACGCGCTGGTCCGAAATGTGGGGTAAGTTACGAAAGTACCCCCACCGATTTGAGGCAGTTCTTTCGGTTCAGGGGTACTCGGGCATTTCGCGTGTCAGGATTTCACAGGAGGTGGCAGTTTTCGCGCGCGTTGTAATTTCGGAATAGCAAGGCGCGGGTTGAGATGGAGGGAGTTGTCGGAGCACAACGAGACAAAGATATATCCTAAATATTTCGGGCTAACAAGGTGCGGGTTGAAATTTTCGGACAAGCCTAACGTGTACTGTACCAAATCAATGCGCCCTACAAATGTCATTCAAAACTTTGAATTCATGTTATGTTCAATTAAAATATTTCACTACGTGTATAATGCATGCAACCTACTACTCAAATGAACATTTTAGTGCATTCCAAACGTATATACTACCACTTCAATATGAACTAAATTTGAATTCGTTTCTCTATTTGAATAAGATCTACAGTAATGATTGTTGTGAAGTCAAAGCATTTGAATTCATTTCTTTGTTTTAATAAGATCTACAATCATCATTATTGTCAAGTTAAACCATCATTTGTGTATTATCTTCAGAGCACACCACATGATTAGTCTCGAGTTACATATGAACTATGTGTACTATATGAACTCGAACTAGATTTTTTGAATCCACTTTGTTTTGATTTCAAATCACATTACATTTCTAGCTCTAGCTAGATCTTCATAATCTAAACCATGTCTCATATGTATAATGTGTTTATCACATTATGTATGGTGCTCCACCCCCTACGCCTACAAGTATTTAGATGTGAGTTGCAAACACCACACATTACCACAAATTCAAATAAAATGTGAGAATGTTCGATATATAGTATTGTTTAGATTGTTCGATATTTAGTTGTAATCTGCAAATGCCACACATTATCACAAATTCAAATAAAATGTGAGATTGTTTGACGTATAGTATGGTTTAGATTGTTCGGCATTTAGTTGTGAGTTGCAAACACCATGCATTATCACATTATGGTATAACATGTGCACATCACGTGTATCACCGCTATATTCATGCATGCAATGTTTAAAACACTATGATCTCCTATTCAAATATATGAATCCGCTTTCATATCAAATTATGATCTTTGTTAGTCTCTTACACCCACACAATCCTCTAACCTTTGTAGCTACCACTAACTTTCTCTCGTGCATGCACACACCCTCCTCGCCCTCCCCCTCCCTCGGCATTCTATCCACCGGGCACATTCATTTTTTTCTTTAGGTCGTTCTCCCGGAGTCTCCACAACTCCTTTCCGACACACACCGATCGATAAACCTCTCCAGCAATGCCTGCCTACAACATACAAACACACCTTCAATCTCCTCCTTTATGTGTCCTTGCCTCGTGTCTCTCATACGGTCAGACACACATGTAAACTCTCGCCCCTCTTTTCATCGCTCTCACAACAGCACACTCCTCCCCCTATCTAGCTAGTAGTTGGGCCTCTCGCACCACCTCCTAGCTCCATTCTCTCTGTCTATCCGTCTCGCTGGGCCTTATTTGCCTCTAACAAATGGACGTACACTGGCCGATCTCTCGCTATAAATATAGCTAGCTAGGTCCTTATAACTCGTTTTTACCCACACGTCAATCGATCTACCTCATTAGTTGTGTCTCTCCCTTCCTCCGACAAACAACAATTGATCTACCGATCTAGTTAGGTTTGCTTACCAAACACATGGTTCCCCTTCATCATCCATGGATGCGTCCCGACAGATCTATCATGCACAGGCACACACAGAAACACATCCCCACTCTTATTGATAACATTGCAGTTCCACCCTCAGTTTGTCTAGTAGGCCTCTCCCACCATCGTCGAGAAGCAACTCATCACCCATCCAGCACTCTACCCCTCCCCCTCCCTCTCTCTCTCCTCTCTCTCTCCCATCATATTTCCCGTCCTTCAGTTATGTATGGATGTCGACCGATCTCCCTCAAGACATAGCTGGTTCTCTCCTTCTCAACACATATACGAGTCGCTCTACCTCTATAGTTAGGCCTCTGCCTACCCCTCCCACCACCCCCTCCCCCCACAGACACCGATACATCGAGCGCTCTAGTCATGTCTCCCTGCCACACACAAACTTGATGTGTGCCCGCTAACGTTCCAGTAGGCCAGTCGCCCTATATCTTTGACTTGTACACATACACAATTTTGATGGCTCTCTTCATCGATCTCGCACCCACCCACTTGATCCTCTCTTCGACTCTATCGATAGCTATGACCCCTCCCTTTCTTCTCGTGGATTGCCCGACCCTCTATGTATGATATGAATAGGCCTCCATTTCACACACATTGCATGCAAAATTTTGTTTCAGATGTCATCGACACATATTCCCATAAATAATTCACGAAATCAACCCCCACCCCACCCCCACCCCAAAACAAAAAACACTCACGAACGTGGTTTGTATCTCTCACACACACCCACGTAGGTGGGGGACATGCACAAAGAGAAGAGGTGCATGCAGAACGCACGCACTCCCTTCTCTTTCCCAACCACACCCGTGCGGGTACTGTAACGCCCTCGATGCGGCTATATCTCCCACGTGTCGAAGCACGACTTAGAGGCATAACCGCATTGAAAGCAATGTCGCAAGTGAGGTAATCTTCACACAACCCATGTAATACATAAGGGAAAGAGATACATAGTTGGCTTACACTCGCCACTTCACGCAATTACATGAATAAAGCATTTCAACATCCAAATACAATCAAGGTCCGACTACAGAACCAAAATAAAAGAAGAACCCCAAATGTGACATAGGTCCCCGATCGACCCCAACTGGGCTCCACTACTGATCAACTAGAACGAATTAACATAAAGGACAAGATCTTCATCGAGCTCCTCTTGAGCTTGGTTGCGTCATCTGCATGGTCTCATCGGCACCCGCAAGATGGTTTTGGAAGTATCTATGAGCCACGGGGACTCAGCAATTTCACACCCTCGCGATCAAGACTATTTAAGCTTATGGGTAAGGTAAAAGGTATGAGGTGGAGCTGCAGCAAGCGACTAGTATATATGGTGGCTAACATACGCAAATGAGAGCGAGAAGAGAAGGCAAAGCACGGTCGATAAAAGTATGATCAAGAGGTGATCCTAAAACAACCTACGTCAAGCATAACTCCAACACCGTGTTCACTTCCCGGACTCCGCCGGAAAGAGACCATCACGGTAACACACGCTGTTGATTCATTTTAATTAAGGTCAACTTTAGGTTTTCTACAACCGAACATTAACAAATTCCCATCTGCCCATAACCGCGGGCACGGCTTTCGAAAGTTCAAATCCCTGCAGGGGTGTCCCAACTTAACCCATCACAAGCTCTCATGGTCAACGAAGGAATAGACCTCCTCCCGAGACATTGCAATCAGGCTCGGTATCCCGGTTCTACAAGACATTTTGACAGGGTAAAACTAAACCAGCAACACCGCCCGAATGTGCCGACAAATCCCGATAGGAGCTGCACATATCTCTTTCTCCGGGCACACTCAGATTGTTCTAGGTACGGGTAGGCCAGCCCAGAGTTGCCCCTGGTGGTCACCGACAGCTGACAGGTTGGACC
>NC_057794.1:174057375-174059693 GCF_018294505.1 Triticum aestivum | reverse complement strand
CCCAAGGGAAAAGAAAAAGGCTAGGTGGCAAATGGTAAAACCAATGTTGGGCATTGCTGGAGAAGTTTTACTCAAGGTGAACTGTCAAGGGGTTCCCATAATAGCCCAACCGCGTAAGGAACGCAAAATCCGGGAACATAACACCGATATGACGGAAACTAGGGCGGCAAGAGTGGAACAAAACACCAGGCATAAGGCCGAGCCTTCCACCCTTTACCAAGTATATAGATGCATTAATTAAATAAGATATATTGTGTTATCCCAACAAGTAAACATGTTCCAACAAGGAACGATCTCCATGTTCCAACAAGGAACAAAACTTCAATCTTCACCTGCAACTAACAACGCTATAAGAGGGGTTGAGCAAAGCGGTAACATAGCCAAACAACGGTTTGCTAGGACAAGGTGGGTTAGAGGCTTGGTTCAACAATATGGGTGGCATGATAAGCAAGTGGTAGGTATCACAGCATAGGCATAGCAAAAGAGCGAGCATCTAGCAAAGCAAAGATAGTAGTGATTTCGAGGGTATGATCATCTTGCCTGAAATCCCGCAAGGAAGAAGAACGAGTCCATGAAGAAGACAAATGGACGTAGACGAACGGGTCCTCACAAACACGACGTTACCGGAACCAACCCGACGAAGCAAACACCGGAAAGAAACACACAACATAGTAAACAACCAACACATGAACATGGTATGATATGCGGGATGCGGTATGCGATGCATATGCATGATTTGACAAGGAATGCATGAACCTGGCCTCAACTTGGAAATCCAAGTGGGCCACTGGAAAGATGAGATGAAATCGCTTGAAAACAATATAAAGAATGCCGGAATCGGAGTTACGGTTTGGAAATGGCAAGCGATTCAAATATGACCACGTTCTGCGATTTACAGCAAGTAGCCAACTAAATGCAACAAGTTAAGCATGCTACATCACTCAACCAGGACAACAAAATACATGGCAAGGATCCACTCATGAAGCTTCACAAAAGATGAACACTGAGCTACGGCTAATTCATCCATTAACAGGTTCAAACAAGCATGGCAAAAATGCATTTGGCAAACAGATCTCAGACTTAGTGAAATTAACACTTGTCTGGAATTTCAGATCAGATAGCACTCTTTGGAGCATGAAAACAATATGCTACAGGACCTGAAAATGGCAAAGTAAAGCATGGCATGGAGCTACTCAAAGATCTTAACAAAAGTCCCTTAGTGACCTTGAGCCAAAAGGGATCAGAAAATACATTAGCAAGCATGTGAACATGGCAAAAACATAATCAGATCACAGACTTAGTGAAAACTGGAGCATGCTGAAACAGATATCAAGTAGGCATGTTTACGAGCTCGATGCACTCACTACAGAGAAATTCATGAAAATTTAAGCATACACCCATCAACAATACACATTATACAAGCTAGAAATGGCAAGAACAATAACATAGCATGCACAGATCAACTACAACATCCTCGGCAAAATCGCTAACAAGTAGATAATCTGCCCAGATTCATGAAATAGCAAAAGTAGAGCTCGATTGACTCAAGCTAGGGTGCTCCATAAATGCAAACAAAGACATGGATGGATAGAGCACTACAAGATTAACAAAACATCCTTACTGATCATCCTCAAAAGAGGCACGGATCACTAGGAAACAACATGAACATATGGCATAATGAGATAAACAGGTCAAGGACTTGGTGGAAATGCTAAGTCCCTGAAATCAGCATTAACGAATGCACCACTTTGCAAGCTTGTACTAGTCACCACACACATCACAAAAAAACATGGGCTCCACCTCTGGAAAGATGGCAAAGCATATAACAAAACTCATGAAGAGCTCATGGGCATATCATGCACACAATAATCATGGCAAAAATGGCAAATAGCTAAATGGAGCAGCAGATCTGACAATTATCTCAAATAGCAATATTCTAACAGCATTTCGGGCATCAAGATGAACTCAAATGAAAATGATGCAATGAGATGAAATGATGTACTCTCTGAGGCGAACATTTTGATATGCTATATGCTCAAATCGGAGTTAGGGATGCGGAGATACGATGCGATGACCATGTGCATTTAATACGTGGGAAACTTAGTAGAAATAACCACCTCCAGATCTAGGGTTTGGCACGGATTTCGAGGCGGCCGGATCTTCGCCGGAGAGACTCGCCGGAGCGCGAGGAAAGACGGCGGCGGGGCTCGAGGTCACCGGATCCGGTCCGGCCCGACCGGATCCACGACGAGCGGCGGTGGGGGCGCCCCATGGCGGCGGCGGAGGCAGGCCAAGGTGGCCGGGGCAGCGGCGAGGTG
>NC_057794.1:174039474-174056943 GCF_018294505.1 Triticum aestivum | reverse complement strand
AGGCGGCCGGCGCGGTTCGGGCGGGACGCTCGCGGGGCGCGGCGGCGGCGAGAACGGGCCGGGAGGGCCCGTGATGGGCTCCAGCGGGCCTCGGGCGGCGGCGTGTCGGCGGCGACAGGTGGCGCGCCGCGGTTGGACGCGGATGATGGAGCGGACATGTCCGGGCGCGGTAGGATGTGTCCGGCGGCGCGAGGAAGGGGGAGACTAGGTTTTGTACCGCGAATATTTCGGAGGGGATCACATATATATAGGTAGAGGGAGCTAGGAGAGTCCAAAAGAGGTGCGGTTTTCGGCCACACGATCGTGATCGAACGCTCTAGATGATGGGAGAGGGTTTGGTGGGTTTTGGGCCAAATTGGAGGGGTGTTGGTCTGCAACACACATGCGGCCTTTTCGGTCCCTCGGTTAACCGTTGGAGCATCAAACGAAGTCCAAATGGTACGAAACTTGACAGGCGGTCTACCGGTAGTAAACCAAGGCCGCTTGACAAATCTCGGTCCAATCCGGAAATGTTTAATCCCCACACATGAAAGAAAGGTAGAAATGACCACCCGAGGAGAACGAAGCGCCGGAATGCAAAACGGACAACGGGGAAAAAGCTCGGATGCATGAGACGAGCACGTATGCAAATGAAATGCACATGATGACATGATATGCAATGCATGACACGTAAGCAATGACAAGGCAACAACAGTGAATAACTAGACGACACCTGGAACATCGGTCTCAGGGTGTTACAGGTACACGGTGGAGCTCATTTCTATACGAAAAAGGGAGCCCACGTGGTAATTTGGCACGTGTACTGGTTGTCCACTTGGTGGAGGGAGGATCATCTACCACGGGTGAACAAACAAATTGCGACTTGACGTGTTATGTTAAAAAAGAGGCAAACCATGTGGGGCCTACCTTAGAGGCAAGGCTCTATACACTGGAGTACTTTTGATGTGTCCCATCAACTCGCAGAACGAGGAGAAGCTTGCTTAGTACGCTGTCTCCCCCGCCCACAGGCGCGGTGGCTCGCAGGATGAGGTGAACCTTGCTTACTACGCCTTATGCCCGCTCCCTCGCCCATGCGCGCGGTGGCTCGCAGGACGAGGAGAAAAATTTACTACTCCCTCCGTTTACTCGTCGTACCTACTACCTTGGTTATAGAGATTATATCATATTGTTTGGAATATATATGTCCTTTAGTAGATTTCAATATGAACTACTAGTACATACTCCAAACACTGATGTATATAGACGTATTTTAGAGTGTAGATTCACTCATTTTGCTCCGTATGTAGCACTCTCCCTCGCCCCTCGACCCTCGCCCACGTGGTGGACATGCAGCAATTCATTCAGTCTCATATAGCCAGAATGATATATACTGCACTACCATTATTGCTCGACTTCCCAAAGAGGCGAAGAGCCAATGGCAAGGTCAATATTTTGGAGATGCCAAGCGCAAGGTTATAGGAGAACGAGTAGTAGGTGCCGCGTCATTTATAAATAAAGTTTTTTTTCTTCAGTGGCACGTACGCAATATGATAGGTTCATATGGAGAGAAAAGGAAACCGCTCCACTATATACATAGTCAGGACGGGCCGGCCTACACGGTTGCTTGCTGGGGTTGCTCTCTTCACACTCTCTTGCACAAAATGACCATGGCCACATCTCTAACATCCCGGCGGATCACGTCCGCTTGGTAAGGGGTGGATGCTTAGTGTAGATGCGGTGGCCGTCGTCGACGGCGAAAACCCACTGTCGGCACGTCCCGATCAGGGGTCCCTGCCGTTCTCTCTCACAAAGCCGGTGAGGTTGCCTTCGTCCCTTGCTCACTGCCGCGACGTGGGCAGTTGCCGCCTCCCGCCGCCCTCCTCAAGGTTGAGCTACGTCCCTCAGGTACAACTCCCTTTATAGCCGGCTTGCACCACTGCTCCAGCTGCCCACATCACTCCATGTGGATATTTATCTACTTCTTTGCCCCACGCATACCTCTACTGTCTTCTACGTACTATATTTGTGATGAGTTTATGTCTCATCAACTAGTCCCAGTAATCTTATTCTAATCACGCTTGTTCAATTTCTTTGCCACAGGGATGCTCATCTCGATTTTGGTGAAACTGCACAAAATGATCCGATGGTCAAAAGGTTGCAAACTTCATTTATTAGGAAGCTCGAACGTTGCCAACAAATTGAAGCCTGGTCAGGGTTCATGGTTCAAGGGCTAGGGACTGCATGGACTGTTTTTTTCTTTAGCTGCCTTTGTTCCAAAATAAGTGTCAACTTTAGTAGTAGTACAACTTTGTACAAAGTTTGCACAAAGTTGAGAAACTTATTTTGGAACGGAGGGAGTACATATTTGCTATGATCTGTCAATCATTGAGATGCAATAGCATGCATGTTAGTCTCCTTTGTATTTGATGAAATGTTGCAACGGGCAACCTTGGACGCAAGATACATGTAACAGAAGCTGGAAGCTTCATAGCATTGTACAAATTTATCTCGCTGATAAATTACAGTACGTACTATACTAGTACTTCCTTCGTTCCTAAATATAAGTCTTTGTAGAGATTTCACCATGAACCACATGCGGATGTATATAGATGCATTTTAAGTGTAGATTCGTTCATTTTGTTCTGTATGTAGTGGAATCTCTACAAAGCTTATATCTACTAGTAATAGCTAGCCCCCACTACTAGGAATTCTCTATCCTCTCCTTGAGCCACGTCATCAAAATTGATATAGCCGTTAGATGAAGTAAATCAGTCCATAATAGCCGTCTGATCTTGACGTTGAGAGGCTCCGCACTAAGCCACATGCAAGCATGCAGAAATACCGTGCCACATGCATGTGAGTGGGTTTTAAATCACATCAACATGTCTGCATGCAAGCATGCACCGGTAGCATGCATGTAAGTGAGCTTTTAAGTCCCATTAACATGTCAAAAAGAAAAATATAATCCCATTATGCAGTAGGAGTTGCCTGATCTTTTCTCCTTACGTGGGATGATCTAAATGATGATGGGAGTTTATTTAGTTTGGCTACCACATTTGTCATGCGGTTATAGAGTTTTTTTGTTCTATGAAACCGATAATTTTGCGCAGAGAGATAAACCGCTGTTCCGCGCCAACGCGCAGGGACTCATCTAGTAATATTTAGGAACGAAGGGAGTACTATGCAAAGAGTTAGGTGTCGCACGGTGATAGTGTGAGGTGGGCCATGTAATCACTGAGCCTGCGTGTTTTCACTGCTCTTGCACGCCTCCGCTGTAAGAATGGAGAAAATTGTAATCTAGTAGTAGTAGTATACCTCCTTCCGCCGAAAGTGTGGGACATCCAGCGGTCCTACCACCTCAGTAATAAAGACCAATGAGCCGTCAAATCACATAGACCCAGCAGTAAGTTGGACAGACGAAGCAACCATCACTCTTGCGCCAGTGAGAGGTCGCATCCGCTCTGCCCGGGCATGAATGCGACACCGATTCTTTGGAGCGGCGCTGACCATTTAGGGCGGGAAGCACGCGCAGGCGATGGAGGGGCTTTGGGTGGGCCAGGCTGGTCAGGAGCGGGCGTGGCAGCTGTCCGCATGTCTCTACCGGACACGCCCGGAAACGAGAGGATGCACCGACTCTCGCGGCTAAAATCGTACACTACACATCTTTCTGTAGGAGTAGGTCGATCTGTCGCTCTCTCTAACACACACATGGTGTTAAACACACACACACACACACACACACGCACCTTGGTCCCATTGCACCTTCTAACGTGACTTATTACACCTAGATGGAGGGATTAGTAAGTATACGAGATACGGTGGCACACTGACTTAAGTCGAATACAAGTGCCCAAAATTTGTGTGCATGTTCTAATAAGGATTCACTTATAATAGTACGTGAGCGAACAGAGGGATCAATTGGACAGTGTTCCCGAGTAGTAGCGAGATGTGTGTGGTAAGATACACCGCTGGCACTTTTATTTTTTCTTATTAATTTGTTTGTTTCACCCTCTGATTGGTGGGACCCAACGTACTACATGGAGAGAGGCAAGGTGACTAAGGCTGCATTATTTCTGCACCACTGTGCATAGTCTTACCACCAAAGCCACATGACACGATTATGATTGAAATCCCAATGACTCCCACACACCCAAAAAAAACACGGCATGCTTGTCAAACGAATGCAGGAATGTATAAAAGGTTATTTCCCTCTCGTTGAACATAAGGGGAGGGTTGTGTAGCTGGTTAGTCTGTTCGCTCACTCTCTCGCCCTCTCCCACTGGAGCCTCAGCGCTTGTAGTTGCTCTCTTCACACTCTCTCGCCCTCTCCAGATCTAAACAAGACTTCGTTGGCCTCTCTCTTCCCTCACTGCTGCTCAAAGAGCCGGCAGGATCCATCTGCCGGGAAGGGAAGGAGGCTTAACGCTGTTGCCGTCGGCGAGGGACTACCGGCGCAGCTGTTCACTTTCCACCCAGCGGCGGCGTGGGAGGGCCTCCGACCCCTTCTTCTTCGCCGTCGTCCCGTCGCCCACCGAACCACGCCCCAAGAACCTTAAGGTATAATTTACTTACTCCACATGCATTGCTCTAGCTGCATGTATACCATGAATCTAGGATGTGGTTCAAAGAGGAAAGGAGTGGGGGAAAGTAGTGGGAAAAGTTGTATATAGCATGAATCTAGGACGTGGTTCAAAGAGGAAATGAAGGGGGAACGTTGTATACCATTAATCTAGGACGTGGTTCAAAGAGGAAAGGAATGGGGGAAAGTAGTGGGGAAAGTTGTATCGCATAAATCTAGGACGTGGTTCAAAGAGGAAAGGAAGGGGCGAAAGTACTAGTTCAAAAAGGAAAGGAAGGGACAAGGCTGTAGAGTTTGAGCAGGACTAGATTTGCTGCGCTCACATAGAGAAAGACGTCTAAAGATAACAAAACTGGGACCAACACAAATATGCTCCTTGGTTGCTTGTTCTTTGTTGCAACAGACTGTGCATGACCACAGTACATCGGTAGATGCACATGGTGCTGGTGCGTCCACTGTCCCGTGCAACTCATTAGTTGTTGTTAATCTAAGGCCCTGTTTGGTTAAAAACTCCCTTGTCCCTACCTACTGGGTTCCAGGGACTAAACATGGACTAGAGGTTATTAAATGACATGCTAAAAGACCATGTTACCCCTAGTAATGAACTAATAGAGACAAGGTGCGATGCATGGCAGGGGCAACTGTTGGAAAAAGTCCCAAAAAGACTCCCTCGGGGTCTTCTTTCTTTAGTCCCAAATGCCCACTTTTAGTCCCTAAAAGTCCGTCCCCTTTGGTTTAGATGGGACTAACACGGACTTTTTTTAGTCCCTACACCAAAATGTCCCTGTAAACAAACACCCTCTAATAATGCCTCTGGAAAATTGATGCAATGCCACAGTTAAAAGCAAATTACATGTTTAACGAATTTTATTGTTAATATAATCTCTATGTTAATATTAATCAATGCCACCGTTTGAGAAATGCTACTGTCTTGCTTTCTTTCCCATTTAGATAAGGTAGATGCTTCTTTTTGTTGGCTTCTGTGTCATCCACCGTTATTGACCACTAATTGTTTCCTTTGCACCTCTGTGTAAACATGGTTATCTGCTTCACCTCGTTGCCATTGTGACCTTTTGTTGCACTGCACAAAACACTTTTGTTTTAAGAGTGTTTTGTGCAGTTCAACCAAAATGTCACACCGACAACGTTGCTTGATTGCTTGATCTTAGTGGAACTGCGCAAGAGGAGATCTTACTTCCTATCCATTAAGGCGAATTTGGTTCAGATCTTCTTCTTGTGAGTTGTTTGAATTCCGCATCATGAGAGGTCAGTACTAGCCTTCTTTCACATGATTCTGTAGTGTGCATTCACATGTTGTGCTACTTGTACGATAATGTTGCTTGATTTTAGTGAACTGCACAAATGGAGACAAGACTTCCAATTTGTATGTGCATCGTAATATCCCATTGGGGTAAGATAAGGATATTTCACAACTGCTGGCCTGTATTTTGCCACTTTCATCAGAAAATTAAGTTTAGTACTATACTTGTGCTCCCTAATTGACATGCCAAATCTTACATTGAAGGCGAAGCTTGTTTGTTATTGAACCAAGTGATGAAGGGGAAGAACACGGGGGAAGAAAAACAAAAATCAACTCCCGGTGCTGTAATGAAGCACTGGAACTGTGATGACACAAGTAATGATATAGTTTTGCATCTTAATTTATTGCTATGGCTGGAATGAGCAATTGTTTTGCCACTGATTTGATGCCACTCTTAATGTAATATGTAATTATCTCTACTTGTGCAAACAGGGATCTTCTTTGAAGATACCATATATTTTAGTGGAACTGCACAAGAAGATGTTGGAAACATTAAACTAATCGAGGAGTATATAGTAAGCATGGCCACCATCGTAGATTGCAACCGATGGTTCCGGAGAATTGCTTCATCTGTATGCTCTACACAATAAGCCTCCTGACAAAGGTTGGTACTCGCCCACTGATTTCATCCATATGATTGAGCTTTGTCATCTCTATTGATGTTGTGCTACTATTTAGATACTATCATGAAAAAGTGGTATTGTCCTTGAGAAGTGCTTCATCTATGCTGTTTTAAATATTTCCTTTCCTTTTTTTCGAGCAAATAGTTATGCTAGCATTTAGTAGTCCTCTTGTCTTTGCACAATAGGATCATCTTCCTCTGAAGAAGAATATGGAGTACATGAAGTGACTAGTTCCGATTATGCCACGATGAAGAAGCCCTGTCTATCTTATCATCAGAAGGAGCAATTGAAGGATGGTTACATTACTCCCCACAAGACCAAACTAACTCCAGCTCAGAAGGACCAACAAAATCTCCATTTTTTTGCTGTGATGCGCGAGTACAATTGAGGGAGTCCTGGATTAGGGGGTGTTTGGGTAGCCGGACTATACCTTCAGCCGGACTCCTGGACTATGAAGATACAAGATTGAAGACTTCGTCCCGTGTCCGGATGGGACTTTCCTTGGCGTGGAAGGCAAGCTTGGCGATGCGGGTATTCAAGATCTCCTACCATTGTAACCGACTCTGTGTAACCCTAACCCTATCCGGTGTCTATATAAACCGGAGGGTTGTAGTCCGTAGGCGATCAACTCCACATACAACAATCATACCATAGTCTAGCTTCTAGGGTTTAGCCTCCTTGATCTCATGGTAGATCTACTCTTGAACTACCCATATCATCAATATTAATCAAGCAGGACGTAGGGTTTTACCTCCATCAAGAGGGCCCGAACCTGGGTAAAACATCGTGTTCCTTGCCTCCTGTTACCATCCGGCCTAGACGCACAGTTCGGGACCCCCTACCCGAGATCCGCCGGTTTTGACACCGACATTGGTGCTTTCATTGAGAGTTCCTCTGTGTCGTCTCCTTTAGGCCCGATGGCTCCTTTGATCATCAACAACGATACGGTGCAGGGTGAGACTTTTCTCCCCGGACAGATCTTCGTCTTCGACGGCTTCGCTCTGCGGGGCAATTCGCTCGGCCACCTGGAGCAGATCGAAAGCTATGCCCCTGGCCGTCAAGTCAGGTTTGGAAGCTTAAACTACACGGCTGACATCCGCGGAGACTTGATCTTCGACGGGCTCGAGCCACGGCCAAGCGCGCCGCACTATCTCGAGGGGCATGATCTAGCTCTACCCCCGGATAGTGTCCTGGAGGCCGCACACGCATCGGTTCCGACCCCTAACTCAGAGCCTATTGCGCCAATCGAGGATGAGCAGTTGGACGTCACCTCGGGGGCTGCGATCCCGAAAGCGATCGAGCCGAACGCTAGCCCCGCACTCTGCATGACCCGTGACTCCGTGGATCCGGACTCCTCCCCAAACTCCGAACCCCCCGCGCCCCTGCCAATCGAATCCGATTGGGCGCCGATAATGGAGTTCACCGCCGCAGACATCTTTCAGCATTCGCCTTTTGGTGACATCCTGAATTCTCTTAAGTCTCTCTCTTTATCAGGAGAGCCCTAGCCGGACTACGGTCAGCGAGGATGGGATACGGACGATGAAGAAATTCAAAGCCCACCCACCACCCACTTGGTAGCCACTGTCGACAATATAAACAACGTGCTCAACTTCGACTCCGGAGACATCGGCAGTATGGATGACGATGCAGGAGATACCGATGAACCAACGCCCATAGGGCATTGGACAGCCACCTCATCTCACGATGTGTACATGGTGGATACCCCTAAAGGAAGCGACAACGAGGAAAAAGGGGATGGGACGGGAGTTCAACCCCCCAAAAAGCAATCAAAGCGTCGGCGTAAACGCCGACCCAAGCCCCGCCTCGACAAAAACCCAGCCATAGAGCAGGACGAGCCGGTAGACGACGAATAGGCCTTAGAGAAACCGTCCGAACAGGGCAACACGGATAGAGAAACCGAACATCCCTCCTCCGGCAAAAATGGCATTCTGGACGACCTCACGCCGAATAAACCTATGGAGCCGAAGAATCTCCACGAGAGGCTCGTTGCAACTGCACGCAGCCTAAAAAAGCAGAAGCGGAAGCTAAAAATAGCGGAAGATGCACTCCAGATTAGATGGAGCAAAGTAATCAATACCACAGATAAGTACGGTGATAGTCGCCGCACTAATAGCTATCCGAAAAGAAGGCCACTTCCTGGATTCGACGAAGAGGCCCTAGAGCCCTCGCATTCAAAAAATGAAAAAGCCACACGGTCGGATAGACGACCCCATAAAGCGGCAAGCGGCGCCGCACCTAAATCGGCATGCGACCCACTTAAGGATTCGCATCATGGCCCAGTCAGGTCCATTTATGGGCCAAGAAAGCAAGCTCTCGTAAGCAACGCTGTGAAGCCATCATCAGGATCCGGCACACCCAAATACAGGGGCACCGCACATCCCCTATGTTTCACCGATGAGGTCCTGGACTATGAATTCCCAGAGGGATTCAAACCCGTAAACATAGAGGCATATGATGGAACAACAGACCCTGGAGTTTGGATCGAGGATTATATCCTCCACATACACATGGCTAGAGAAGATGATCTCCATGCCATAAAATATCTACCCCTTAAGCTTAAAGGACCAGCCCGGCATTGGCTTAAAAGCCTTCCCGAAAACACAATTGGAAGCTGGGAAGAGCTCGAGGATGCTTTCCGAGCAAACTTTCAAGGGACCTATGTCCGCCCTCCGGATGCAGACGATCTTAGTCACATAACTCAACAACCCGGAGAATCAGCTCGGCAGTTCTGGAATAGATTCCTCACTAAAAAGAATCAAATAGTCGACTGTCCGGACGCTGAAGCCTTAGCAGCTTTCAAGCATAACGTCCGAGATGAATGGCTCGCCAGACACCTCGGCCAAGAAAAGCCAAGAACAATGGCCGCACTAACAAGCCTCATGACCCGCTTTTGTGCAGGGGAGGACAGCTGGTTGGCAAGGTGCAGCCCCAGCGACCCAAGTACATCCGAAACTAGGGATGGAAACGGAAAACCGCGACGCAACAAGGACCGTCGCTGGACTAAGGACAAAAGTCCGAAGAGCACGGCAGTCAATGCCGGATTCAAAGGCTCATGACAAAATCAGGAAAAATCGCCCCCCAGGATAACAGGGACGATCCATCCAACCTAAATAAAATCCTGGACAGGATATGTCAGATACACAGTACTCCCGGGAAGCCTGCTAACCATACCCACAGAGACTGTTGGGTTTTCAAACAATCCAGCAGACTCAATGCCGAACACAAGGGGCTCGACACACCAAGCGAAGACGAGGACGAACCCCAAAAGCAGAGCACCAGGAAACAAAAGAACTTCCCACAAGAAGTAAAAATAGTGAACTCACTTCACATAACAAAACGTGCGGTGCCCGTAAAGGTACGCACCACACGGCCCATCCCCAAAGGGTCCTGCCACTGGTTGTCAAAACCGATCATCTTCGATCAGCTAGATTATTCTAGGAATATCAAGAATGTAGGCTGGACTGCCTTGATACTCGATCCAATAATTGGCGGACTCCAGTCTTCAAATGTCCTTATGGACGGCGGCAGTGGACTAAACCTGATATATCAGGATACAATCCAACACATGGGGATAAACCCAGCAAGAATCCGCCGCAGCAAAACCTCCTTTCAAGGGGTAATACCTGGTCCGGACACTCATTGTATGTGTTTTCTCCGGCTCGAAGTCATATTCGGCTCTACCGATAACCTCCGCCGTGAAAAGCTGACCTTCCATATCGTCCCGTTCTCAAGTCGCTATCAAGCACTACTAGGACGCGAAGCTTTCGCTCGCTTTAATGCAATACCACATTATGCATCTCTTACGCTTAAGATGCCCGATCCACGAGGCATCATCTCTTTGAAGGGGAAGCACTAAAGTCCGCCTCCCCAAGCGGAGGACTGTGCGGCCGCTTTGACAGCCCAACAGCAAAATGGCCTCACCGGCCAAAAAAAACTTCGAAATAGGTCATTCAAGACCACGAACGCGGATAGACTAGTTCAGTGCAAAATCATCATTGATGCAGGCCTAGAAGCCATATACCCCCGCACTAGGGGCTCCACGCATATACAATAAGAGACAATAAAGCTCGATCTTATATATCTTACTTTATACTTTGCTTATTTTAAACTTTTTCGGCACGACCCGTTTTCAACTCAGTTCCTCTCTTTTACAGATGAACGTCATGCGGCGCCCGTCCAGGATACGGCACAACAGAGACACAGGCGCAGACGTGCAGTAGGGACCCGTCCTAAAGGATTCTTTTTAGATTAAGACCCTGCGTAAACCTTTTTTATTGTCTCTTGTTGCTACACATCCCCTGGTTTTTTCTTTCTGATATAACCAAGGAGGAGGCTGGCGTCTTGGCATGTGGCCACGTCAGAATTTTTGCACGTACCTGGACACTAGGGGCTTTTTTAATAAAGAGTGTTGTTTCGCCCGCACTCATAAAGACCGAACACCTTAGGGAGTGTTCGGCATCGCGAGTTTTGGCATTATATGCATCAGCTCCGAATCATGTCTTTGGTCAAATGTTGGGTTGCCCGTCTCCTGAGTTCGGCTACCTTACGTTCCGCTCTATCGGCTAAGGTAGCACCAGGAGAACTATTGCGATTGTGCCCCGGTTCGGCCGGGCGAGCACCTTAGTAGAGAAAGCCAAAAACTGACTGTCATGATGTAGCGTGAGACTGGTCAGCCACTCGATGACCTATCGGAATCTATCGGATTCCTCCGCTTTAACGAAGGGCCGCTTCCCGGTCAGGCACATACGCACCCCAAACTCGGACGAGCGCAGTTGCCACCAAGGGGCTACCTAAATAGTCTCACTGTCAAACTCCTATGGCTAAGTGAAAGTGTTAAAGCATTATGTCCGGTTGCCTGGCCCGTTGCGCTATCACCTCCTTTGTAGGACCAAGACGTTGGGTTAAGTGTGAAAATGCGTCTTCTGCGAGCACCCCCGCACTATGTGCGTGGAGGCTGAAGCCAACGACTGCCATCTTTCAGATTATATATATATATATATATATATATATATATATATATATATATATATCTTAAAACGGCCGCACAGGAGGTGTTCCCAATACTTGGAGGCACAAGTATAAAAAAGGCCACTACAGTTTATCAAAATATTACTTTATAATTACATATGCTATCATAACATAGCATCTTTCGGGCACTGCGTCTCTATTACACGAGCGCCTTCAAGAACTTCCTGAAAATAGTGCTCGGAGGGTACTCGGCTTTTGTCCGAATCTCGGGACGCAACAACGGTGGTCTCCATCTCTGCCCAGTATGTCTTAACACGGGCAAGAGCCATCCTAGCGCCCTCTATGCATGCTGACCTCTTCATTGCATTTATACACGGCACCGCGTCAAGGAATTGCTGCACCAAGCTGAAATAACTCTTCGGCTCCGATCTCCCCGGCCATAGGTGACCCATGACGTACTTCATGGCGAGTCCAGACAACCTATTCAGTTCGGCCCATTGAGCCAAACGATCATCCACTGCCAGTGGACGCTCTGGATTGTGAAACTGCGACCAGAAAATCTTTTCCACTTCGCGATCTTTCTGATCTCGAAAGTGTTCAGTCGCATCAGCAGCACTCGCTGCCAAGTCCAGATAGGTATCCTCCACACTCCACATCCGGTCCAACGGAGCAAACTTCGGATCACAAAATTTCCTTCGCAGCATAAAGGGCTTTCCAGCCGCAATCTGTTCGGCCTGACGCAGCTCCTCCTTCGTCGCTCTTATCGCAGAGCGCGCATCCTTGGCATTGGCAACGGCCTTCTCTAAGTCCGTCTGTTTCGCCTGGTCTTCTTTTTCAAGAAGTCTGCAATGCTCTGTAGCACTTTTTAAATTTTCGGCCATCTCGGCCATCTCTTCCTTGCTTCGGCAATGAGCATCCTATTCGGCTCTCAGCTCTTCAAGGGCTTTCCTGGTGGCCGCATCACTTTCGCTGGCTTGTTCTTTAACTCAGGCAAGTTCTGCCCTAAGACTCTCCACGGCGGCCGCACCATCTGCGTCAAGCACACACATCGTAAGACACAGGCATAAAACTGTTCTTACCTGATGCCGCCCGAGGAATTACATACCTTGAGCCTCATCAAGCCGCTTATTGACAAGCGTGATGTCGACATCTGCCACGTCCAGTTGCCGCTTTAGTTCAGCAAAATCTTCAGTTCGGCTCGATTCCGGACACCCTGCCGCCCACATTCAAAGGCGACATCTTAGACCTGGGATTATGATCCTCCGCGTGCCGTCATTTCTTGACGACGCGCAGAGTCTCAGGGGCTACTATCTACACAGGGCGCATCTTACTCATGTGCAACTGACAAAAGTATACATTATCTAATGTACCTCGAAACCCGTCAGTAAACTTTTGACGGCCTCATACAGATGAAATCCTTTCAATCACCGTGCCCATCAATGCGCGGTGCTCCTCTGAGATAGAAGCTCGCCCCAGCAGAATCTTTAGCTCTCCGGCCGAGCACCAGACGGTGTCGGGCTCGTCCCATGACCTCTTTCGAAGGCCGGACGCGGAGAACCTCGGGGGGCCGCATAGCCACCTTCCGCCCCTGCCGGATTTGGAGAAACCCTCCGCGACGACACCTCAGGGTCACCCGCCTCGCTAGGCGGCACGGCAGGGGGAGGCGTCCCGCTCTCCATCATCTCTGGAAGGAGATCCCCCGAAGACGAGCTCTGCTGAGAAGGGCTGAGGTCCGAGCTACAATATAAAGGTTTGGTTAATCTTCTTAGATATAAATCAAGGACTTCCCTCATCCCTCAAAAGGAAAATCTTTTCTCCACTTACGGCTCGCTGGAGGGCTGATCCCCTTGAGGGCGTAGTCCGGCCGAGGAACTCCCCGGCGTCGGACCCTCTGACGAGGATTTTCTCCCCCGTTTCGAGGCCATGGTTTCTGGGTCGTCAGAGGCGGCTCTCTTCTTCCCCTTAGGAGAGGAATTGTCAGTTCCTCCCTTCGGAGCAGCCTCCTTCGAGGAGGCCATAGCTTCCTTGTCCTCCCCCTCCAAAGGCATTATCTCCAGCAGCCTGACCATCACGGGATCCGGCCTGGTTTCAGGAAGGGGAGCCGGACACCTGATGAGCTTTGCCTTCGCTATCCACTCCTGTTTAAAAGGACGGCTCTTTTAGGGGAAAGTTTATGACAAATATACAGATAGAAGGTCCGGGCACAAGGTTGCTTACTTGAGTATCCGGGCGATTGCAGCTTAAGCCTGCGTCCTCGATTAAATCCGGACACATCTCTTGTGATCCGAAGAACAGGCTATACATCTCCGCGGGCGTTGCGCCCATAAAGTTCTGGAGAGCTCGCGGTCCCTCTGGATTAAACTCCCACAGGCGAAGGGGGCGACGTTTGCCGGGCAATATACGGCGAATCAGCATGACCTGCGTCACCTTGACCAAGCTGAGGTCTCCTTCCGAGAGATCCTTAATTCGGCCCTGTAACAGGGGCACGTCTTTGGGCAAACCCCAATCTAACCCTCTATTAACCCATGATGCTAGCCGTGTTGGGGGACCCGAGCTAAAGGCAGGAAGTGCCACCCACTTGGTGCTCCGGGAAGCGGTAATATAAAACCACTCTCGTTGCCACAAGCCTAGCTCCTCTTGAAAAGAGCCCTCAGGCCATGGAGCATCAGCATTTTTGCTTATAACAACGCCTCCGCACTCTGCGTGCCGTTCCTTGATCATCTTCGGCTCCACTTTGAAAGTCTTGAGCCATAATCCGGAGTGAGGGGTAACACGGAGGAACGCTTCGCATACAACGATAAACGAGGAGATATGGAGGATGAACTCCGGAGCTAAGTCGTGGAATTCCAGCCCATAATAAAACAGAAGTCCCCTCACAAAGGGGTCCATCGGGAAGCCTAACCCCCGAAGGAGGTGAGACACGAACACTACGCTCTCACCGGGCTGGGGACTGGGGATAACCTGCCTTTGAGCAGGCAACCTGTTCGAAATTTCGGCGGTGAAGAACTTAGCCTCTCTCAACTTTAGCACATCCTCCTCCGTGATGGAGGAGGGCATCCATCGGCCTTGAAGGTCGGAACCGGACATTGTCGAAGGTCTGAGGCGCCCGGAATCTGGAGCCTAGGGTGTTGGAACTCGAGGCGATGAGCGAACTTGTTTTGGGATTGGAGAAAAGGAGTAAGGCCTTGGTCTCTTTATAAGAGGTTGAATACCAGGAGCCCTCCCAGTAACCGTTTGGGACTCGCCTTTAATTGAGAAAACATGCTAACGGGAACGATTGGGTTACCCACGTCCATATTGATGAGAATCCTGTAAAAGGGGGGTACACGATCTCTGCTTTGACAAGACGTGCCAAGGAAACCACCTCGCAAAACATGCTGAGGTGGAAAAGTAAAAACGATTCGAGTAAAGGACTTGGCCGTAGTGTGATGACACACTGCGGAATACGTCAGCAGTTTTGATTTGTGTTAATATTATTCTCTCTATGGCGATATGTGGAAGCTTATTTTGCAGAGCCGGACATTACTCTTGGTGTTTACAATCTTCTATGAAGGACTTGGAGGAGGAACCCGCCTTGCAATGCCGAAGACAATTTGCGCGCCGGACTCATCGTCATTGAAGCCTGGTTCAGCGGCTACTGAGGGAGTCCTGGATTAGGGGGTGTTCAGGTAGCCGGACTATACCTTCAGCCGGACTCCTGGACTATGAAGATACAAGATTGAAGACTTCGTCCCGTGTCCGGATGGGACTTTCCTTGGCGTGGAAGGCAAGCTTGGCGATGCGGATATTCAAGATCTCCTACCATTGTAACCGACTCTGTGTAACCCTAACCCTATCCGGTGTCTATATAAACCGGAGGGTTGTAGTCCGTAGGCGATCAACTCCACATACAACAATCATACCATAGGCTAGCTTCTAGGGTTTAGCCTCCTTGATATCGTGGTAGATCTACTCTTGTACTACCCATATCATCAATATTAATCAAGCAGGACGTAGGGTTTTACCTCCATCAAGAGGGCCCGAACCTGGGTAAAACATCGTGTTCCCTGCCTCCTGTTACCATCCGGCCTAGACGCACAGTTCGGGACCCCCTACCCGAGATCCGCCGGTTTTGACACCGACAACAATGTTGTTCTAGGATTCTTTCTGGTGAGTTCCATTTTTCTAAAAGTGTGCTCTACATGGACCATGTATGTGCCTGTTGAAACTGTCAATTCATAGTACAGTTTGCTCTATACTAATCACTTTTTTGTATTTGTGCAAACAGGGGTGCTCAGCTTGATTTCAATGGGAACTGCACAAAATGTTCATGAATACATCGAATCATTCATTTCCACCACAAGAAAGGAGGTGCTGATAAGTTCAAGGCGTTACAACATATAAGGGCGAAATCATACAAGCTACGGGCGATTTTGGTTGATTTTGGTGGAACTGCACAAAAAGAATAGCTGGTTTATTTAGCACGAGGTGCCATGTCAATGTCCGAATTGATGGCAAACCCTGCCCATTCCACAATCGTAGGCATTTGATATTTTGGAATGGGACAACCTTGTCAAATTTTGCTCATTGATTTTAGCAAGACATGCGTTTGATATTTTCGAATGGGATGCCCTTCCTGTCAGCAGCGTCGATCAACTTTTTATTTATTCTTTAGTTGTGAAGTAAATATTGACTCTGACATGTGAGTTGCTGAGATGCATAATCATCGATTGTTTTGAATGTTCTCTATGAATTGCCAGGCCTGTGTGTTTGATTGCAATGTACAGAAATGCTAAAAACCTGCTCAAACTCTTTGTACTCCTTCTGTTCCTTTTTACTTCGCACATTGTGAAAGTGCATACTTTTTTGTATAAGATTGGTCAAAGTAGATATACTTTGACTGCAGACAAAACTTGTATGCAGACTAGAAAGGACCGGAGGGAGTACATGTGAAACTGCTGCAAACGAGGTGATCACCCTGGGAATAATGCTAGTACATATTGTTTTGCATGTTCATCCAATGCCAGTGATATAGGAATTCAAACTAATTGAAATAAATTCATTCATACACGGTCGGATTTCATATAAACATGCCAGATTTCATTACATTTCATACATTCTTCAACTAAAAAGGGGTGCGCTGGAGGTATAATTAATTAACCAAAGCTACCCACCTGTGTCCCGCTGAGCTGAACAGAAGCTTCAGTGACTTAACTGTAGGTGCAGTTGCGTAATTGACATGTGGCCTGTTGGGCCCACGTGTCAGTCAGCCAACTGCACCAGCAGTTAAGTAGAAGCAGCGTTATTCTCCAGCAGAACTCCCCAACTCCATGTCGTCGCCAAGAACCTAATCGGCTGTCAATGGTCAACCCGCCTAGCTTGGCTTCAACAGGAGGGTAGCAGCGGTGGCCTTGCTTGGACCCGAGCGGCGGCGACCTACCGTGTTCTACTCTTCCTCATTTTCTGTGTGGTGCGGCCTCGTTGGCAGCGGGGCGGGGCCTCGGCGGAGCCGGTGATGTCCTCTGTCTCGTTGCCGGCGTGCAGCGCCTCAGCGGAGCATTGGAAATCCTCCCCCGTGTTGCCGGCAGGGTGGGGCCTCGGCTGAGACGGCGATGTCCTCTGCCTCATTGTTGGCGGGGCGGGGCCTCGGTGGAGCTGGCGGTGTCCTCTTCCTCGTTGTTGGCATCACGGGGTCTCGGCGGACAGGGCCTCGTCGACGCCAGCGGAGCGGGGACTCGTCGGAGCCGGCATTGTCGTCTGCCTCGTCCTCGATCTCACCAAACAGCACCTTGCCCGCTTCATCGCCCTCTTTGCTAGCCTCTTTGTAGGCGGCCGCAGCCTCCACCACCCGCATGCGGTCGCGCCAGCGCTCAAGGCGGCCCTTGCGGGCGGAGCGGTATGAGTCGAGCAGCGCCTCCTGCTCCGCCCGCTCCGCGGTGATCTGCTCCTCCGCCTGTAGGTGCTCCTGGAGGAGATGGTGGTTGTAGGCTGAAAGTGCG